>NW_027203178.1:10000-100990 GCF_024711535.1 Dipodomys merriami
ATTTGGGAATAAAAATCTCACAAACTTTTCTGCCCTAGCTAGCTTCAAATCACAATCCTAAGATTTCGGCCTCCTTTATACTGAAGATAACAGGAATGAACCCAACATTGCTTGGAAAAAATAACGTTTCTTATTAAATGATGTTTCATATTTCCTCTCCTAAGAGTATTGGTAAACTGAATATATCATTAGAGAGGAACATTGAATTCCCCATCCAAGATCACAAAATCAGCTATCAATATTGCTGCAATCAGAACCATAGTTATTTGAGGAAAATCTTCAGTCCTGAAAGTTAACAACAACAACAACAAAACTTTCCAAACTATTAGCAAGTATATGTCTATAGCAAATCCATTTGTCAATGTCATATTCATCACCAAGGCCTGGACTCTTGTCCAAGATCATATATAGATTTTATCACTTTTGATTTTCCACTCAAAGTTGTAGCTCTACCACTTGAATCACACTGCTACTTCTTGGCTTTTGTGTTGGTTAACTGGAGATGTGTCTCTTGAGCTTTTCTGTTAGACTTTGTGGAATATTATGGTCATCAGAATGTAAATGAAGTAGAGATGCTAGGATTAATTCTGAACATATTTTCTGCATGTTCCATGTTCTTTTTCTATGAAATTTGGGCATTGAAATCCTCCAGTGGTTTTAAATAGAGACCATTTTCAAGTTGGTAAAAGTCGTGATCATTCCCATTTTGGACACACAATAAGTGTAAGTTGATACAGATGTAGAAGAAATACTTCACCTTTTCAAATAAAGCATATCTGGTTAACTCAGTAAGTTTTGATATCATGGTAGTATCACCTGTAGTCAGAGATCACATTTCAAGGGTAAAGTAAGAACACATGGTGTATTCTGTCTGGTATCACTTCTTGTGGTGGTGGTGGTGATGATGGATGTGTTTGAGCTAAGCGACTTAATTTCTGACTCAGCTTTCTTTCTTTCTTTATTTTTTTTATTGTGAAAATACTGTACAGAGGAATTACAATTACATGGGAAGATAATGAGTACACTTCTTATCAAGCATTGTAGACTCCTCCTTTATTTCCCCTTCCCATCCCTTCCCATCCTCCCCAACGCCCCCCCATCGTTCCTGCCTCCCCCCCGCCCAAAAGTTGTAAATTTCGTTTTCAACATAACAACTTGTACATCTCATTGTTGCAATGTCTCCACCTGTATCCCTATGGAAACGATTTGTTTTTCACCTTCCCCTCCAAAAATTATACCCACATCAAATACAGTGAAAGCTGGGATTATACTGTAGGGGAGGGACATAAAAAGCAACAAAGAAATAATCTTATAAATGCGTTAGAAAAAATCACATTGACTCAGCCTTATTGTTCATGGCTGAGGCTCATAGCTAGAACCATCACAAGCATTTTGCTAGTTCATCAGAGATGGAGAGTCATGCGGTCTTATTCCTATACAGGCTTTGAACTTCCCTCCTCCAGATATCTGCCTTTGAGTACCTAGCATTATGAAAACATGACCCACTGTGGCCTAGTTTTAGTTTAATTTTATAATGCACCAGTCAATAATGATGAATTCTGGGTTCAAAAAAGGGGAACAAAATTCGATAAGTATATTTTATTGCGTTTATCCACAAATGACTTTCTTCTGCACTGGGTAATGGGAATCACAGCAAGATGTCAATTATAACAAAGAATAGAAAACTTTGGCAGGGAAATTTGTAAAATGTCACATCAGGTAGGTCTGCTTGCTAATAACTTTTCAACTTTTAGTAATGTAGATCCACGAGTTAAAACATCATCAAGTTTAAGGGAAAATTTAAATTTATCAGTTCATAAAAAAGACTTTTCTTTTTACTTTTTTTCAGTGGTAAAGTGCTTGCCTTGCATGCCTGAGGCCCTGGGTTCGATTGGTCAGCACCACATAAAAAAAGACTTTCCTAATGAAGTTCCTCTGATATTGTTATTAGAATATGTGGGTAGATAGCTACCACAGGGTTCATTGTGTAATTTGGATAATATGATGATATTTTCTCTTTCCTGTGAGCTTGTGTCTACTTCAATATTGCCCCCATATCACTCATACATGTATCGTGAGTATGTAGAATGCTTCATTTGTTTATGATGTTTAAGAACATGCACAGGTTTAATATGCTAGAAATTGCCTTTAAATCTAAAAATCAGATTCATTTTCAGATTTTCAATGCCTTTGCAGTTAATCCTTATAAATTGCATATATTATTAACTCCAGTGCATGATAATACATTTGGGATGGATTGTTAACACAAAGATAGGTTGGGGTAATCCATGTTCAAATCAACTCAGTTTCCTCTCACACACAATAACATCTTTAATTTGCTAGACACTGGGTGAAAAGTAGGTTCAGTTACAACTTGGTGAGAAACTTCTTTAGTGGGAGTAATGAAGATATATTTCTATGAAATTTACCTGTAAGAGTTTTGACAAGTTCCCATCACAATGCTCAGATTTTAATAATTTCTGACATCCGAGGAAAAGAGATGCTCCCAAAATATCTTGTTCTTGGCAAGAATGGGCTTCTGGTTAAGAAAAACGGTGCCACTATTGTGTGATTTGAAATAGGGAAAGGATTTTTTGAAATCCCAGCCTCTTCTTGCCTTTCTGTCATGTATTAGGAAAGTCAAAACTGAAAATTTTGGAGGAGAAAGGAAGACAGAGAGGAAGAGAGAGAAAGAGAAAGAGAGAGACTGGGGTGATGGTTCTGGGACGGAGAAAACAGAGGGAAACGGAAAGCAAGAGAAACTTAGGTATAAAATACAAAGCAAATATCTTTACAGATACCTTTCAAACCTACCACAGGGTTTGGGTATAAGTGATTGATGGTGATATAACAAAGGCTATATAACAGCAAGGTGTTTTATTTTCCCCAAATCCAGCAGGGGGGAATAAATAAAACAAGAATATAAAAAGTAAAGAACTTTTAATACCTACAAGTACAGCAAAGATGAAATAGATCTTAATGCCCAGCCATATAAATATAAATCCTCATACTACTGGCGTTTTTTACTTGTATTCTATGTACTTGATGTATTTGTCTTTTTACAAAAATTTAAGAGACACTAAGAGCCAGGTTCAGAAAATATGTATGAATTTTTAATCCAATATAACAATTTTCAGACTGACAATTTCAAAGAATTATATAATCATAATTACTACATGGAGTGAACAAATTGGACATCATGAATTAAACATACAGGTAAGGAGAGAGACAGTAACAGTAGAAAGAATTTTTAAAATATCACTGACGATATTAGTATAAAACAGAAAACAAAAGACTTTGATGAACTCATCAGTGTAGTGGGAAAAATACATATGAAGATATCAGTGAGCTTAAAGACTTTTCAATAGACAGTTACCAATCTGAAATTGAGGAGATAGAAAAAGGAATGAATTAAAAGAAATAAAATATTCAGCATCTATGTGATAATTATTGAAGGTATCATATATGTATAATGAATACTAGAGAAACAAGAATACAAAGGCCAGAACAGCTGATCAAATGATAATAGTTGAAAATTAAACAAAATTTATATGAAATTCCAGAAGCTTACAGAAAACAAAGCAAAATATTTTAAAAAATCATATTTTAATGGCAGAACACCAACAGCAGAAATAAAAAAGTTACCCACCATACAGTGAGACCATTGGCAGATATTCATAGCAGCATATCAAAAAGGAACAATCACTATGTGCACATGTTCTTATAAAATAATATTTAAAGAAATGAATTCCAAGAGATGGAAATGAGATTTTTGGTGTTGGTGCTGCTGTTTTTGTTATTTTCCTTTATTTGTCATTTGAAGGATGGGGGGGCACAGAAAAGGTGGGACAAAGGGAGAACAAATGCAGCAGTGGTATTCATTAGACAGTATGTAGAAAATGAACTGACTGTCCCTCAATAGATGAATAGATCAAGAAAATGTGATATATGCTGGGTGCCGGTGGCTCATGCTTATAATCCTAGCTACTCAGGAAGCTGAGATCTGAGGATTGTGTTCAAAGCCAGCCTGGGCAGGAAAGTCCTTGACACTCTTATCTCCAATAAATCAACAGAGAAACCAGAAGTGGCATGTAGTTCAAGTGGTAGAGCTCTAGCCTTGAGCTGAAGAGCTAAGGAACAGTGCTCAGGCCCAGAGTTCAAGCCCCATGACCAACCAAAAAGAAGATATATATGAATTCAATGCTTCTATCAGAAAGAATGACACGGTCCCATTTGGAAGGACTTGGAAAAAATCATATTAAGTGAAATAAGCCAGACCCAAAAGAACATAGGTCCCATGGTTTCCCTTATGTGTAATAAATAGTATACATCTAGGATAATCTTAGCAGATGAACAGAATAGCTCAATAGCTATGTACATATGATCATATAAGATGATGCTAAGAAAAATGAATCCCAAGATATGGGCACAGGAGGTTTTTCTTTGTTGTTGTTGTTTTTTTAATGTACTATGTGGATTTTTTTTTGTTTCTTTTACATGTACTTTCCCCTATGGTATAATTCCTGTTGTCACTGTATTTGATTTTGGTACCCTGGGTATTGTATAAATGTTTATGTCAATTAGGGAAGGGTAACAAAAAATGGTGAGTCAAAGGACAAAGATGAGAACCAATTCAACCGTGATACTCACAAAACCGTATGTTGGAAATGTTCTGTACAACTTTGGGGGAGGGCTTGGGGGAAGGGAAAGCAGGAGAAAAATGAAGGCAGGAGTAAAAAGTTAGCAAGAAATATACTAACTAACTTACTTATGTGACTGTAACCCCTAGGTACAACACCTGGACAATAAAATTTAAATTTAAATTAAACTGAAACTGTGAGTAGGGATGGGAGAGAAAAACTGGGAGAGAGCAAAGGAATGGCTGGCAGAGTTCAAAAGGAAATACATTTATTATCTGACTTACATAATTATAACTTTACCTGTACAATACATCTGTGTATTAGCTGAACAGTAATAATAAAATATATTTTTAAGAGAAAAAGAAAGACTGTCTGGTTCTAACACAATGTCTCTTAGCTGTGGTGAGTCAGAGGGAAAGTGGAAGAAAAAATGAGGGAGGGGTAAAAATGCTTGACAAGAAATGACCTCACTACCTTACTTATGGAATTATAAAGCCTCTTTGCATCACCTTTACAATAAAATTAAATTAAATTTAAAAAAAGAAAGAAAAATCACACATAGTGGAGCCTTACTTCAGAGGGACAAAGATAAAGATTTTATCAAAATCTTCTATATTTTTCCAAGCAACAATTAAATGGAGGAGAATATTTAAAGTATGGAAGAAAGACATAACAAAATAGAGCAAAACTAAAAAAGAAAGAGAAGTTTAGAATCTCATATTCAACAAAATTCTTATGAGAAGAAAACATTGTCGGGCATAAGAGAACAATAACAAAAAAAAAGTGATTTTTTTTTCTTTGTGTGTTGTGGGGCTTGAACTCTAGGCCTGGTTACTGTCATTGAGCTCTTCAGCTCAAGGCTAGAACACTACCACTAGAGCCACAGTGCCACTTCTGGCCTTTGTTTTTGTTGTTGTTGTTGTTTTAGTTTTTACTGTTTATATGGTGCTGAGGAATCCAACCCAGGGCCTCATGTATTGGAGGCAAGCACTCGACCACTCTGAGCCACCTTCCCAGCCTCAAAAGTGAGTGAACTTTGTCCTTCATCTTCCCAGATTCATCCATCAAAGTTTTTCAGAAGGAATAAAGAAAGGAGTCATCTTAAATGTCTTTCAAGATGATCTTGGTAATTCTAAATCACTTTTGATGAAATGACATTGTTTAGTGTGACACAATTCAATGAATGGACAGTCATGGTGTTAGTGACCTCTTCTGGAGAGATTATGTGTAAATAAATCTCAATCCCTATTAGGTTGGAAAAGCTCATGACCAACAACGTCTGCAGAATCCCACTCCCAGCTAGTCTTTTAGATGATTGTCCATTGCTCCCCTTAGAGTTCATTATCAAATTTGAACCATGAAGCCTTGTATTTGCCCTGGTTACTAGCCTCGAATTCACTGGTTAGAATCCTAGCTGAGGCCATTCTTGATCATCCTTGTCTATAGTTTTCACGCGTTCACAGCTGGAGAGTATTCACTATGTTTAGTCCTGCAAATTAGACTCTGACTTTCCAGTATAAAATTACAAATTTGTTTCTTTTCACATGTTGTCATAAATTTCTTATAAGGACCCAAATAATAGTCATCCCTGGGCAAATGAGTCCATCAACAATGAGGAGAGGACTCTGGAGGTAGTTTGGATCTTAAAATATTAAAAATAGCATTTTTGCTTAGATGCCTTTCTGAATAAATCTAATTTAAAATAAACTAAGTATAAAACTGGGCACTGGTGGCTCATACCTGTAGTCCTAGCTACTCAGGAGGCTGACATCTCAGATCATGACTCGATTCCCACACAGGCATGTAAATCTGTAAGCCTCTTATGTGGCTGCAATGGTAAAGCACTAGCCATGAGCATAAAATTTAAGGAACAATAACACTGAGTCCCTGAGTTCAAGTCCCATTACTGAAATAAATAGATTAGTAAATAAAATAATTTATTAATCAACTAAATATAGCTACTCTGTGGCTGTACATTTAAGAGACAATTTTCTAAACATTCCAGAGAGAACATGAGATGAAATAAAGTCATATATGTTGATGCTTGGTTTTGTTATCAATGCCATGAGAATGTATCAAAGAGTTTGATCTAGAATAAATGAGTATATTGATTGAACTCTATTATTCCTGACAACTGAGATGACAGTTTGAATATCTGGTGAATGAAATCATGTATTGATTCTTATCTAAATGACAGGTGTTCACTTTTCAAAAAGGAAGATGAAGATGAGAATTTTTTAGTTGGATTGAGGGCAGAACATATTTTGGGAAGTTGACACACAAAATATCAATCAATAGACTATCTTTTAAAGAGTTTCCTTAGGACAATAAAATATATGTAGGGGTAGCAGAGTAACATGTAAAATATATCATTCAGTTTAGAGGACTTGTGAAAGGATTAAAAAGGTGATTAGGTTTCCATGGAGATATTTTTTAAATTTTTTTTAAATTAATTTTTTAAAGTTTTATTATTGTGAAAATACCATACAGAGGGGTTACAATTACATGAGCAATGTAATTAAGACATTTTTTGAATTTTTTTATTTATTAAAGATATATATATATATATATATAATAGGTATATTTATATGTTATAGGTATATATCTGGCACATTGGCTGGTTTGATATTTTCTGGTATTATGAATATTTAAAAACAAATTGCTTTTGAAAGTTTTATTCAAAAAGAAAGAAAAAGAGAGGGTGTGGGTATCTTTCCATAGCTGAAAGTACTTAAAAATTACTGAGAGGAAAATAATCTAAAGAAGATATCATTCTTGATAAAGAAATGAGGCAGTTTCAAATTAAAAGTACAAGATTAAGTACTTTTCATAAAATATTAAAACTAAAATCACATGCATAAGGTATTTAATTATAAGAATAGCAGTGAAATTTTAAAAGGACAGGATTTATCAATGATAAATAGGCGTTTTTAGTGCAAATACTGCAGAAAAATTTTCCAAGCAAAGATCATAATCATTCTAATCTATATAAAAAACAATCTCAGTTCTTTAAACAATGTAGAGTACATCTGAATTCAGCCATTTCAATGAAATGCCAACTTACAAACCTTAAATCTAAAATAATGTACTTAGTTTTATGTCTCATTTCTCTCTTGGCGGTCCATGTTTTCAGGAAAATCTGTAATGGACCATGAAGTTGGCTGTGCATTGCTATCACTTGTTTAAGTTTCTCTTCCTTGGCTCTTCTACAGTGGCAAACTGTTCTTTTTTCCATGAAGCTACTGAGAAAATCATCTATTTCAGTTTTTCCCTCCGAGAAATCTTCAGCAATATTATCAGATTCTTCCTCAGCTTCATGTGCAGCGACTTTCCATCTTGCCTGTAGGGCACTTGCACTACAACTCTCACTCAGTTCATGTTGTCTCTGCCTCTTCTTTTCAAACGTAGATTTCATTTGTGTAAGTAACTCATACTTATCTAAAACAGTTTGCCTTTTGGCTTCCAAACTGGGCTCCAAGAGGAGAGTTTTCTTGCTAATTCCTCAATACTTTTTACTAAATCACCCTTGTCATTAATAATTTGTTTTAGTTGAGGTAAACTCAAACTGTTCTAGTAATACTTCCTCTTGTTCATTCATATCTGTGAGTTGTGACACAATTCTGAGAGTTCTGGAAATGCATCAGGGACATCTGGCATCTTGTACCCAAAACCATTTTGGCTTATAGGTGTTGAAGTTTCCATTGTGGGAACAGGCAATGGCCGACTTGAAAGGACACCAAATGTAGGAGCAGCAGACTTGGCTGTTGTATAACTTGTTGAAGAAGAAACAGTGTCAGTAACAAAGAAGTTATGTTCTGTTAGCTTCTTGAGGAGGATATGCAGGAAGAAATGGAAAACCCTAAGAAGCATAAGGAGGCAGCCCACCTGGGTTACTATACAGGTATGGAAATGCTGTTGAAGTGGGAGCTAAAACAGGAGAATTCTTCCAAAACTCATCCAACAGACTCTGGCTAATCTTTCCAAGATCTGAGTGTATTGTAAAATTGCTTACTAATTGAGAGGTAACATATATTCCATGTTTATCCATTAAAGGATGTCAGATTGGTGGATAAACACTGATTGCTGGTTTTTCCTGAGGAAACTGTGGAGGAAGTACTATATTAATGTTAATTGTCAAGTTGTTTACAGTGAAGGGCAATCTGTATTCCACATCTTTCTGTATTTCAGCTATACTGGAGTGGGAGTTCCGGAGGGACTCGATCAAGCACTGCTTCTGCTGTTGGAGGCTGGTGAGGCCACCACCAGGGATCCTGCTGTGGAGAAGGAGGCGCTCTTGGTCAGGGGAAAGAGCCAGCTCATCCTCCTCGCGTCCCTGGGGCAGGAGGCCCTACAAGGTTTGGGCCTGCTTCTCCCAGAGGCTGCCTGGCAGGTCTCCAGCTACAGAGGAGTGGCCTGAAATACCCAAGGTTCGAGTCCGGTTGTGTGTGTGTGGGGAGGAGCAGAGGGGCAGGCCGTGGGGCAAGCCAACGGGGCCTTTTACCAAGTAAACCAGGTTCCTGGTCCCCGGGTTTGGGGGACCATGACATAACTGGAGAGAGCTGGAGAGAGGTAAATTGTCAAGCAGGACACAAGCAACCAGGATCCTACCCTTGGAGGCCCAGGTGCTCCAGACTGGCTAGCCAGTCAGATTGTAACCTGGCTGCGCTCGGCGTGCCTGGCCTCGTCCTACCATGAGCACATTTCTTATCAAGCATTGCTGCCTACTCCTTTGTTTCCCTTTGCCATCCCTGCTGCGACACCCCCTCTCCCCCATCTAGTCCCCCGACTCCTCCCCAAAGTTCTAAATTTCATTTTTCAACTTAATGTCTTGTATATTTCATTGTTGTAATGGGTTCCTATTTAAACAATTTGTTTTTCCCTTCCCCTCCACAAATTATACCAACATTAACTACAGTGAAAACAGGAGTTATACCGTGGGGGAGGGACACACCAAGCAACAACAACAACAACATATAACCCTGGGCTGGGAAGGTCGCTCAGTGTTAGAGTTCTTGCCTTGAATGCAGGAGGCCCTGGGTTCAATTCCTCAGTACCACATAAACAGAAAAAGCTGGAAGTAGCACTGTGGCTAAATAAGTAGAGCACTAGCCTTGAGCTGAAGAGCTCAGAGACAATGCCCAGGCCCAGAGTTCATGCCCCACAACCGAAAAAAAAATCACTTTATAAAACATTAGAAGCAATAGAAAGCAAGAAAAAACACTTCAGTCCTTATCTTGAGGTCCATTTTGCCTAACTTCAACTTATCTGTCTTTTTCTGCTTGACTCAATACATACACTGGTTATTGCAAATTAGGGAAACCATGGGACCTATGTTTCTTTGGGCCTGGCTTACTTCACTTAATATAATTTTTTCCAAGTCTGTCCATTTCCTCACAAATGGGGCAATGCCATTCTTTCTGATGGAGGCATAGAATTCCATCGTGTATATATACCACATTTTCTTGATCCATTCATCTACTGAGGAGCATCTGTGTTGGTTCCATATCTTAGCTATGGTAAATAATGCTGCAATAAACATAGTTGTGTTGATAGCTTTAGTATGGTCTTGTTTCTGATCATTCGGGTAAATGTCCCAAATTGAGTCAAAGGGGAGCTCTATGTGGAGTCTTTTGAGGAACCTCCATACTACTTTACAAAGTGCTTGAACAAGTTTACACAACCACAGACAATGCAGTAAGCTTGGACAGTTTTAAATTAGCTACCAACATATTCTTTTTATATGTTTTTATTGTAAAAATATTGTACGGAGGGGTTACAGTTACATGAATAAGGTAGTGAGTACATTTCCTATCCAGAATTGTTACCCCCTCCTTTGTTTTTGCCCCTACCATCCCTTCCCTCCCCAATTCCACAACTCCTCCCACCCCCTTCCAAAGTTGTAAAGTTCATTTTTAACATAGTGTCTTGTACATCTCATTGTTACAATGGGTCAAGCTCTTTCCTTACTTCAGCATTTTATTTCCTTCCCCTTCCCAAATTAGAAAAAATGTATATACAAGATGCAGGGCACTGGAATCAAGTACAGATATTTTTTTCTGCAAAAATACTATAGGATGAGAGCAAAAACATACCTTGAACAAAGGTTCTATTGGCTTTCTCTGCAGAATATGTGTAAAGCCTGCAAATGAATCCAAGATATCCTCAACCCACAGACTCACAAATCATGTAAAATTTGACTCATATTCTATACTACATTGTTTAGAGATGAGTGTGTGTGTGTGTGTGTGTGTGTGTGTGTGTGTGTGTGTGTGTGTGTGTGTGCGCGCGCGCGCAGGTATTCGGGATTGAATTAGGATCTAGGCACTGCACTTTTGCGTCTTTAGTCAAGAGTGATACTCTCACTTGAGACACTGGTCCACTTCTGGAATTTTTTTAAATAAGTTTTTTTTTAATTGTGAGAACACTGTACAGAGGAGGGGTTGCAGTTACATGAGCAAGGTAATGAGTATATTGCTTCTGAATCATTGTTGTCTCCTCCTTTTTTTTCCCCCTACCATCCCTTCCCTCCCACTTCCACAACTACACTCTCCCGTTCCCCCCGACCTAAATTGTAAAGTTTGTTTTTCCACCTAAATTGTAAAGTTTGTTTTTCCCTCCCACTTCCACAACTACACTCTCCCGTTCCCCCCACCTAAATTGTAATGTTTGTTTTCCCTGTTTTCTTGTACATCTCATTGTTGCAATGGGTCAACCTATATCCCTGTTTAAACAATTTGTTTTTCCCTTCCCCTATACAAATTATACCAACATCAAATACAGTGAAAACAGGGGTTATACCATAGGGGAGGGACATACAAAGCAACAAAGAAATCACATGGTACCTTATAAATACATTAGAAGCAATAGCAAGCAAGAAAAAAAAACACAATTGTGTCCTTATCTTGGCATTCATTTCCCTTAACATAATCTTATCTGACCTTTTTCTGCTTGTCTCAGACATATTCTAGTTGTTGCAAATAAGGGAAACCACTTGTGGCTTTGTGCTGGTTCATTGGAGATGAGTCTCATAGACATTTCTGTACAGGTTGGCTTTGAGCTGAAATCCTCACATCTCCACCTCCTGACAGGTATTATAGACATGTGTACTTTACTGTTGCTCACATTTGCTACTGATAAATTTAATCCCAAGCACTGTATTTTAGCTATGAACTTCAGAAACAAAATTTTCTGGCTTTATTAAAATTTAAAATGAAATGTGCCTGCTTTTTTCTTTCTAAATAAATGTGCCTGCTTTTTTTTTCTTTTAAGAAATCCTTTATGGGGCTGGGAAGGTGGCTCAGTGGTAGAGCTCTTGCCTTGCATGCATGAGGTCCTGGGTTCGATTCCTCAGCACCACATAAGTAAAAAGAAAAAAGCCTGAATTGGCGCTGTGGCTCAAGTGGTAGAGCCCAGGCTCAGAGTTCAGGCCCCACAACAAGCCCCCCCCCAAAAGAAATCCTTTATATGCTTTAATTCTTATTTAGAAAGAACTTGGCTTCAGAAAGATTAATGAGAATTTTAAAATTTACCACCCAGCTTAAGAAATAAAGCTTGCATGAACACAGTCTTAGACTTCTTAAATCTAAAAGTATTCTCCAACTTGAATTTTTTCTGTCAGCTTTTACAACAAGGAAAGGAAATTGTTCCAAAGAATTATGACACTTGATACTTATTTGGCAAAAGTAGAGCATGACAATAGTAAAATACGGTTATTTTAAGGGGTTTGAAGCAAAGGAATACTTTGAATCTCCATAGTCTATTCAGATAGAATTTTAGAGACTTGGCATGGTCTTGGAGACACAGCGTTTGTAGGCATCCTTGAAGGACATATGTTCATGTCTGAAGTGTTGGATTCTTAAGGATGCCCAAGACAAAATTTAGTATCAAAAATCTGTGAACACAGAAAAAATAAGGAAATAACAAGGAGCACAAATCTGGAGATGAAATCTCTTACAGGACTTTGAATATATTAGAGAAAGTACAGAGAAAGACCAAGGTAGGCTGGCCAGCTTCGTATTTCCCAGATTTCCCTCTGTGTTTGATAAGAATGATTTTGTCTTAATATCACCTGCTTCAAGAGGTATTTATTATTGCTGTTGTTGTAGTTGTTGTTATTATTATTTGTGACATGGCTAAACTGCATGTTTTGCATGTATGTAGATTTTAATCTCACGGAAATTTCTTTGGTAGTGGAATCTTCATAGTTAATTGGCTCAAAATTATATCATTTAGAAGGAGCCTAGTTATAGGAAATGTACTCATTACCATATTCATGTAACTGTAAACCCTCTGTACAGTATCTTTGCAATAAAATATATACCAAATAAAAAGAAGTAGCTTAATATAATATGCCTAATTTCCTTAATAAATAAGAATGTTTGGACAAGGAGATAATCATTGAAAATAATTCAGAACAGAAAAATGATAGTAATCTAGAATTCAAGGAAAAGGAAGGCCACAACAGACCCTTTTAATACAGCCTAGAGCAAGAAGTAATCTTTACTTTTGTAGCTCCCAAAATTGTGAAAAAAAAAACCTATCATCCATCTATCTGACTGTCTGTCTGTCCTTCTCCATCTGCTTTTCTTTTTTTTTTAATTTTATTTTATTTGTGAACATACTGTACAGAGGAGTTACAATTACATGAGCAGGATAATGCGTACATTTCTTACCAAGCATTGCAGCCTCTTCCTTTGTTTACCCTTCACATCCCTTCCCAGCCTCCCCCCCTCCCACCCAATCCCAAACCTTCTCCTTCTCTCCCTTACCCCCCCCCCCCGCACTGACATTGCAAGCAGAAAAGGTCAGATAATGTGATGTCAGGAAAATGAACCCTTAGATGTGTATTTTAATGTTTTTTTTCTTTCGTGCATGTGTTTCTAACGCATTTATAAGATTATCTCTTTGTTGCTTTGTATGTCCCTCCCCCACAGTATAACCCCTGCTTTCACTATATTTGATGTCAGTATAACTTGTGGAGGAGATGGGGAAAAACCAGTTGTTTAAGGATACAGGTGGACCTGTTGCAACAATGAGAAGTATAAGTTGTCATGTCCATCTGCTTTTCTATATAACATCTATCTGATTTAGTTTAGGAAGTAGAATCATTAGCTTTATGCATGTTAAGTTCACTGAGCTACAGTCCCAGCCCAATTTCTGTAATCAGAGTTTCTGTTTGACTTCCTTACTGCACCTTTAGGGAATGGATACATGTGTGGGTCTTTCCCTTAGTACTAACTAGCAATAAGCAATAATAAGCCATAAACAATATAACACTATGTATTACTAGAAATAATGGAGCTCTCTTAGAATGCATAAATTTTATGCTTATCTAAGTATAATATGTTATAAAATAACTGTATAAGCATAATAAGCAGATATTTTATGTATCCTTTATTAGCACATGTTTCCGGAGGGAATATTTCCTGAAACCAGGCTGCATTGCCAGCTACACCTGACTAAATTTAGCTGGAGATCACAACAGATTATCTTCTTATCCCTCTACTTGCTTATCAATATATGGTTGTTATAGTCTAAACAATAATTAGAGGGCTAAATGCAAGATTCTTCATTGCTGAGTGCAGTCGGTAAATTTTCCTCTGATATACTGTAAACATTCAGTATGCATTTATATATCTTTTATAAATTCAGGAGAATTTTTGTTCTATTGTTTTCATTTTCTTTATGCCTTCTAAAACCAAGGTGAAACTTTGTCTTTCATTACTTTACCATTATCTTTTTCCTTAATATTCTAGTGTGTTCGATTGTTATCTTTATCTTTCCTGGTTTGGGCTTTATTTCTGAATTTTTGACTAATATCTGTCATTTTCTAAGTCATATAACTATGCTTTCTGTTTGCCCATCCCTTTTCTTTCATGTGACTTTCTCAGTAAGCTTGCACTTTGCCCAGAGTGGCAAAATATTCCAATGCTTGTTTCATGTATGTTGTAAGATCTTCTCAGTTTTCATCCCATTATCAACTGTTACTTGTTTTGCGGGAATCTCTAGCACTTTAAAATATTATCGCTGTATGAATCCTATAATTTCTGTTTCTTTTAAAAATATCCACTGAGGAGAAATTGCTTTACTCAGATTTTGTAATTATAGTCTATTTGGAGAAGGACAAGGGAAAGAATTTTCCACAGGTTGTTTATATTTCTCTTTTGGTCGGTATTTTCATTTCTGAATATTTATTTTTTATTTTTTCCAAAAAACTGGGATACTCAAAAACGGAGATAAAAGCTGAGACTTTTAACAAGTGGAAAATCCTTCCCTTCCATCTCTCTCTGGTGCTGTCTCTCTGTTCACATTTCTCTCTCTCTCTGTCTCTGTCTGTCTGTCTGTCTGTCTGTCTGTCTGTCTGTCTGTCTGTCTGTCTGTCCGTCTCTCTTTCTCTCTCATTCTTACCTCTTATTCGTTGTTCTCCCTTGTCTCCTTCCTGAAAACATGTGTTGTATCCAAATATTCACTTTTTTCTCATTTCTTAAATGCTTTTGATTCATTGTGGCTACATATTCAGTACATATGGCTCAGCTTGAGTCTGGATTTGTATACAATTTCCTCATTATATATTTGTTAATTTTAGTTGACAAATTAAAAATATGTATATTAAGTGATATATGCATATGTTGTACAAAGATTCAATAAAGATCATTATTTAACCAATATATTACTTTTTATCTTTCCATCTATCATCTATCTTATTTATTTGTTGCCTGATAGACACATACTCTGGTTCTTTTGTTCAGCTATTCTGAATATTACTAATATAAACATGACTGTTCAGTTGTGTCTCTATTGAATGCTTACTTATATTCCTTTGGATACATACCTGGGAGTTTTATAGCAAGATATATAGCAGTTTTAGTCTTTTGAAGACTCTTCATACTGTTTTTCACAATGGCTGCACTGACTTATATTTTATTCACCTCACATTAGTGCTGCTTGTTTTCTTAATGATTGCCATTCTGATTGTAGTGAGATGGAATATCTTTATCATTTCAATTTTTTATGACAAAGGATGTTGAGGTTTTTTTCTGTTTATTGGCCACATATGCTTCATTGAGAATTGTCTGATCATTTATTTTGTCCAGCTACAAACTGGATTCTTTTCTTCAGTTTTCAGTTGGTTTGAAATTTTTTAAAGTATAGTCCTTTACTTGACAAATAGCTAGAAAACATTTTCTTTATTTTATAGATTTTCCTTAGATTTGAATCCTTATTTGCTTTGATGTCCAGAAGTTGTTTAATTTGATGCAAAAGCATTTTCAATTTTTGCTCTTATTTCTTGAGCAATTTGCATTCCTTTCAGAAAGGAGTCTCAAATTTAACTACCTATTTACACATTTTAAAATAGCCATGCATAGTCATACATGTCTTAATGACAACTACTCAGAAGGGAAAATCAGGATGATTATGACTGGAGACTATTTCAAAGTTAATGATACTATCTAATAGACAAAATTAAACAAAAGTACTGCTGATTTGTTTCAAGTGGTAGAGTGCAAGAGAAAGACATTATCACAATGAAAGAAAAGGAGGAGAAAGTGGAGGAGGAGGAAGTAGAGAATGAAGAGGAGGAGGTGAAAGAAGGAAAAACCACAATAGTCTACTATAACTAGAATTGCCTTATTCTTCAATTAAGCGAATTCCCTTATTTTTGAATTCTGTATATCATCATGTGTTCAATAGTATCTTCAATAAAAATTTCTTTCCCTAAACTTCAAGATTTTTATGGAATCCAGTTTTCTTTCTCTTTTTAAATAAATCCTCCATTGTCTCTTCAAATAATTTATCACATATATTGTTTTCATTGCTCTCAACATATAAATATGTCTCTCTCATTTACATATCTGTACACATTTATTTTTAATATAGTTTATCTTTTTGTATTTTAAGAATAATACTTAATCTATACTCCATTCTTCAAATATGGAAGCCAGTCATCTATCTGGTTACTTTTTATGAACTTCATGTACAGGTTCAGAAGACAATCAGTCTTTCTTCATTAGTAGGTCATTTTGAGATTAATGGTATCACTCTCTATGAATCACCTATTATTAATAAAAATTATATTGATAAAATAGTAACCTGAAGGGATTCATCAGGGCCCATGCATTCGAAGAACCAACGTTGAATATTCTAATAATGTCAAAAGATCGAAACTGAGGAATGAAAAATGAGGAATGTTTGGAATGTTTATACCTGAGTTTTAAAATGAAAAAATGTACATGAATTGTGATACTAATATTGTAGAAACTTTGTGAAAAATTTGGCCAGGTTCTTATGAATTTTTATGTTAAATCTATTAGAGAACCCAGGAAAGATTTAAAGAAATACAACTTGTGCATACAATACGAATGTGTAATTAAGCATTTATAAATATATGTATGACTACATATGTGTAGATATATGTAGAAATGTTTCCTATAATAGCTAATCACTATAATATATTGTTATAAATTTATTTTAACTACTGGAACTAATATTTTGATTTCAGAGGTTTGTATTATTATAATAATACTTGCTTCACTATCAAGGTTTTATCATTTCATTGTCATTCTTAAATACCTTATTACAACTTTTTAATATTGCTAAGTGTGAAGGCCTTGAAAATCTAATATTTCATGTTTTTGTTACTGTCTGTCATGATGGCTGAATTCTTATTAGTGGGAAATCTTTTGAAAAAGTTTGTTTCAGTTGTGTTGAAGGAAACTTTAAAACATGGCTGCAAACATCCACCTTCTATCATGGCCATACAATGATCATGTTCTAACAGAACCAATATATGTTAAAACTTCAATAAAGCAAAGGATGTATAGATATTTAGAATGTAAATTATATATATATGTATATATATATATATATATATATATATATATATATATATATATAATTTGCTTGTGGCTAGGTCAGTGATTCTACATCCTACATCCTTTGCTTAATATTTTACATTTTTAACCCAGAGCTCAAAATAAAAAAAGACAAAAAACTCAAAACCAACTACTCTTTTCTTATTTTCCTGGTGGTAAGAATGTTCTTTACCCATGTGTTCTTTCAGTGTGCACGACTTATTTGATCGAATTTTAATGTAGGGGTCTGAATTGGTGCTCTTTCCTACACTTCAACATGTGCTTGATTTTCAGCTCAGCCTCTTTTGCTGGGCTTCGAATTTGCCCTGTTTTTATGGTATAATTCAATCAGTATATGAAAGTATGTTTTATGAATATATCAAGAATGTAGAATATTTTTACATTTCAATTCTTTCAAAAGATTATTTATATGAATGTAAAACACAAAATGCAACAGTCTGCCATTTTCCTAATCTGGATTTTAGAAGAGTCTTATTCTTCACATCATATTCTCCCAAATTGCCCTTGCAGTCAGTAGAGTGTGCTTAGCAGCTGTAGTCGGTCTGGGCATGAACACCAATCTGATTTGGCTAATAGACTGTGAACAAGCTTATACACTAGATCCAAGCAAACACTTTAAATGTATTGGAAAGGTTTGGCTATTCCTTCATCTTGAGCCCTAGAAGAGATAATATGTAGAAAAAATAGAGCTGTTTCAGCTGACAAGTGAAGTTTCTGTAAATACAAGCAAAAAGTAATTTTTTGCTGTTAGCTGCAATTGATTTGTGTTTCCTTGTTGCCATAGCAAAGAATGACAGATCAAGCAGAGTGATTTTCATTTCCCTTTGGTACTTATTCCTCTTGTACTGATAAGATTCAGACTCTGCTTTCATGAAAGTTTCCATTATTTAAAGCAGCCTTTTCAAATAATTTTTCAAATAATTTTCTGTGCTCCTAAATCGGAGACTTCTGGCACTTGCCAAACTACTTTGCCCATAATTATAATAATGGTCTCTTTTAATTAAAAACGACTTAATTGTATGTCATTTTTACATGATCTCCTATGTTTTATCCACTGAAGGAAAGGTATAATATACTCTTATGTCATTCATATGGTGCATGGTAAAAATATGGAAGGTTTTCCCTAACTTTTAAATCTAAAATGAAAACAAAATCCATTAGCTAAATTCACCCAAGATATTTCAAATAATCTGGCTTCTCCAGTGGACAACGAGGGCAAAGGATTCTCTTTGTTTTTCTTTGTTTAGTTCAGCTTAACATTTGTCAGCCTTGCTGATCTTTTAGAAGATAGACTGTTTTGTTGATTGATTCATTCTTACTTGATCTCCATTTAATTGATTTCTGCCCTAATATTTAATTATTTCTTTCCAACTACTCATTTGTGGATTGGAATGTTCATTTGAATTGTGTTTAGCTAATTATACAATAAGTTTTCAATTAACATGCCAGTTTATGACTACAATATCTCTTGACTAATGTTATCCTTCAATAGTTCAACCCTATCTCTCTTAGTTCCATTTTCACATATGAACAGACCAATGCCCAAATAGCTTCAAATAAACTATTAGGTTGATTTCTCTATTTATTTAAGGTGCATGTGTGGTTGTTTGTGGTTGATCATTTTCTTATGTAGGTATTTATAGACATAAACATTTTTTTTTAAATTACTGACTTTTACATTCCCAAAGGTTCCTGTATTTTTTAAGATTTTTATGGCCTAATACATGATCTGTTTTGTAGAAAGTTCCATCGATGACTAGAAAAATGTGTAATCTTCTACAGTTGGGTGAAATACTGTTTAAGGCATTTTATCCATGGCATTGTTTAGTTCTGAGATAAACTTGTTGACTTCTGGTTTGGATCTTTGTTTATTGATAAGATGTAAGTTAGCATTCATTAAACGCACTTGAACAACTCATTATTAGTATAGTGCTTTTCATCATAGTTAAGCTACAGAAGCAGCCAAGATGCCCTAAAACTGATGAATGGATGAATGATAGGAATATAAGATGGGCTCTGTTGGTTGGTGCGTGCCAGTGGATGGGAAAAGAAGGATGTAGGCAAGAATAGGTGAAGAAGGATGAATATAGTCAAAATACTTTACATACTTGTATGCAAACAGAGCATTGATACTTGTTAAAATGGGTTTAATGAGCAAATTATGAAGGACAATGATAGAGGAAGTGGATTTGATCAGGATACACTGGACACATGACAGAAAGTAGCATAATTAAGCCCATTTGCATCCATAATATATGCTAATAAACAGGGAAACAATAGACAATAGAGTATCATTCAGCTCTAAAGAAGGAAATTATGTGATTTTCAGGAAAATGAATGAAACTGGAGATCATTATGTTAATCAAAGGAGGCCAGCTTCAGAGGGGCAAATATGAAATGCTTTGTCTTATATGTATTGAAATGATATACATTTAAACAGATATATACATACACACATTATACATTCTTATATGCATATATATATAAACACACACACACACCCATAACAGAGAGAGGATAGAGAGAAAGAGGGAGAATTTGATTTTAATATTGGGATTGTTTGTGGAGACAAGTGAAGAGAAGGAAAGAGAATGAAGAAGGCTGAAAGATATTGAAATACATGTTTGTGTACAGTTATGAGTAGAATTAAAAATAAATAATAAAGTGAAGGAATATACATTATCATTATATCAAGAAAAATAAAATTATCCTGAAGTGAGGAGCACATCTTCTGTGATCTTTCTGTGCTACAGAGACCCAGATATAATCCATTTCAATCAAACTGAATGAAACAAACACATAACAAAATGTGGAACTAAAAAAGGGACTGTATTACAGGCACACTGAGAACAAGCCCTCAACCATCTTCCCCCAAGTGACTGATATAGCCGTAGTTGGTATAGCCTCACTACTAGTAACCTCTCATTAAAAATAATGCCAGATGGAATTTTTCAGTTTGCTTTGTTCAGAACCTAATCAATAATCTTAAATTTGTACGAAGATTCTATATCTTGAAATCAATGGGGAAAAAAGTATTAAGATTCAGTATCTTTCGTGACTCTCTAGGCTTCTTCTGGAATTGAATATCTACATAATGAAGTTTGGTCATTATGAGCAAGATCTAAATTCCATTCAGGAATATAACACTAGGTGTAAGAATTCAAAGCCAACTAACAATTCATTAAATTTAAGAACTGAAAAATTTCAGTTCCTGTGAATTTAACAAGTTATTTGGCGGGGGGGAAATTAACTGAACAGGAAGATTGCATACAGCAGCTGCTGCATTACTAGTGGAGGTATATTTATTGATTTAGGACTTTCTTAAACACCTGTATTAACTTGGTGAGAAAAAGTAGAGTTTTAGAGTTGTGGTATATACATTTCATTAGATAAAGTATTGCAATAAATTTTGTACAAACCATTACGGTATACAAATAACTTGGATAAATAAAAATTACACAAAACTATAGAAAATTTTCCCCAGCTTTCAATGCATAATTATAGATAAAGTGAACAAAATTTTCATTTATTTTTGCTTGTGATCTTCTACCCTACTTTAGTAATGTATAATTTTATTGTTATTTTTAAGGTGTGCACAGAGGAGTTATCATTTCATAAGTCAGCATATGCCTTTTCCTCTAGTTTTAAAAAATGTTTCTAATAGATCAAAATAACTTTTAGTATTTGTTTTACTATATGGTGATGACATGAACCTTCAGAGAACATAATATCCCTAATTCAGAACAATTACAAAGTAGATATTATAGTGGAATGAATAATTTGAAACAGAAAACTGAATTTACTGTAATATATGTTCTCTGAGTCTTCTCTTGGGCTAAAATAGGAATAATGTGCCAATGGAAGGTAGTGAAAAAAAGGAATAGTTAAAAAATGCTCATCTGGAGGTGATTGATGAAGATTAAAAATGAAACAAAATGATATCTCTGACAGTATTATTCACCACAGTTTCCATGTCAAAAAGAAATATGGGAAAAGAATGAGCAATATATGAAGCATGAATAGAAATCAGCCAAAACAAATATTCAACAAGAGAACAAATGGAACATGAAACACCCCGTCCTTAGTCTATGAGAAATAATAATTGAGAAGGTGTGTTCTCAGATGCACTGTGATAAATCCTGCATATAGAACGGGATCATCATGCAACAGAAATAAAACCCAGTATTCTGGGATAGGAAAGCTTTAGACATGATGATAAAACCAAATGATTTATTTATAACTTGAACAAGCAAAATATTCCTGAATTCATTCATGTATTACAACAAAAATGAAAACCATCATAGATTTTTAGGTTTATCAATATATATTATTGAATAGTATGCAGGAAAAGTTTACACACATCTTATGAATTCTATAATATGTGTATTTTTACAACATACAATTGATACAGACTTTAATTGTGACTCATGAGTTTATACTTAATATAAAATATTTTTTAGTTTTAAGAGACAAAGTTCTGATTATAAGTATCTAAATAACTGATTTTTTTTATTCCTTTCTCTACGTTTTACTTTTGCAAGTGCTTACACATTTGAGTTAACTGAATAAAGTGTTTATTCAACTGAATAGAATACTAGCAGGAAGAAGAGGATACATCCTCAGTGGACAAGAATGTCAGGAAGAGGGCGCTGTGGTTAGAGGTGAAATAGGGATGTGTGGGCAGATTGAGTCTAGTAGGTATATTGAGTGCAACTGTGAAATAGGTACTATAGTTGGATGCTTGTTGTCTCCAAAAGAAAATTGAAACCCAAATTCATATTTCTTAAAATTAAAGACCCAGAAAAAAGTATTTTTCAAGACATATGGGCCTATATATGGGCCTATATATGGGCCCATATATATATACATATATATATATATTATATATTTTTTATATAAATATATATATTATATATATAAATATATAAATATATATATTTATATATATATTATATATATATATATAAAATGCTTTGAAATAATATTCCTTATCAGATCCTTTAATGTAATTTTAGGAGAATAATTATAATTTCAATAAATTATTAAGTATTATACATCTATAATATCTATAATTTATCATTACAATTGTTTAAAATTGGAGCATGATGGTACATAAACTTTTATACAAGATGCTAAGACATGAGAATTATAATGAGGTCAGCTTACACTACATAACAACTTTCTGTCTCAAAATTACCAAAATGATGATGATAATGATGATGATGAGGAGGAGGAGGAGGTGGAGGAGGATGATAAAACATTAGCAAAAATAACACTTCTATATATATACTTTACAATTTTATATTATTTTAAAAGTCTAAGGCAGAAAGTTTTGTTTTAGGGTCAAAATATATACACATTTATAATAAATACAGTTATGCTCTAATATTCTTAGTGATCTAAAACAAAATGGCATACTACACATATTATAAATTATGGAAATAAGGAGTTCCGGGAAGATGGCAGAGGAGAAGCTGGAATCTGAACAAGCTCTCGCATAGAAAGCAGTTTTAGAGTTCCAGTGAACAGTCCTAAGCCAGAGAATCACACCAAGTGTGCCATCACAGGACAGAGAGTTAGACAAGAGAGGGGAAGCCAAGGAAACACATCAGCTGCCGCTGCGGCGGCAGGGTCGTGGCGGCGACCACCGCCGCGGTGTCATACCTGAGACACAGAGAGTCCAGGACGAAGGAGCCAGATGCAGCGGACGAGCGGATCCTACTCAACACCAACAAGAACCGACAAGGAGCGGACATCTTCATCCTGCTGTTTGCAGACCAGAGACGACCCAGGATCCAAGACTCGGCGTGAGTACAAGCCCGAAGTCCTCACTCCTTCTCAGGGAGCACAGGAGGGAAGGCCACCCCTCCACCCCCAACACCGGTGATCTCCATCTGGGATGGAGATCCTCCGACAAAGCTCGGAGGAGCTGCTAGCTCCAGCTCAGGCCTTGGAATAAAACGAGTCATTTAGCAGGTCACAAGAACTTAATGGCGAAGTGACCTGCCAGACTCAGCTCCATCCAGGGAAAAGTCACCCAGCTCAGGCGCCAGCCATTGGAGTGCCTTGCCTCACTGGGTAACCAGAGCCAGAGGCTGCCCCTCCCTCTAGCAGCCACCACAATCAATTGAACAACAGAAACCCTGAGAATGGATCCAGGCTGGGCGCTGTGAGCTTTATCACAAAATAGCCCCAGGGAAAAGCTACTGTTTGTTGAAAGGCCTCAACTCTACCCAGAACCTAGCCTCATCACCACATCACCCTCTTTTGTGATTCTCAAAGCAGATCACCCTTCCAGAAAACTAACCTGGGAGGGGGATCTCAAAATCTTGGGTAAAGCAGAGCATTTTTCTGCCTCTTCCAACCAACCGACTTAAGAAACCAATCAAGCCACAGGACCTCAAGCTGACCAGAGACTCCAACAAGAGACTGGTTACAGACAAAAGGGAGATACAGGATTCTTCCCACTCCTCCCCGCCCCCATAAAAATCTAAAGACTTTTTTTTCTTTTTTTTTTCTTCTTCTTCTTTTCTTTTTTTTTTTTGCTTGTTTTTTGTTTTTTGTTACCTTATATATATATATATATATATATATATATATATATATATATATATATATATATATATAAATTTTTTCCCTTCTAAAACTTTTATTAATCTTTAATTTTTGCCTCTTCTGAAAAAATAATTGTTTTCCAGTAACTTTTTTTTTCTCATCTTATAATTTTTATTTTAGGAATATATGAATGAGCGTTTTCCTTTCTTTTCTTGTCTTCTTTCTCTTTTTCTTTCTTTCTTAATTATCTTTTTGTTTTTTGTCTAGCTCTACTGAACTGATCTTTTCTTCTCCCTTTCCCATCCTTAAAGTTTTTCACATCTCCTCTATGTCCCTCCCATTCTCTTAACATATTCACATTCCTCTCTAAATAGACGGTCTTTTAACCTCTATAATAACATTAATTTTTACGTTTCTATGTTTTTTTCTGGTCTCTCTTCATTCCTCTTTCCGTCTCTTCTTTTTCTCTCTCTCTCTACTTGCATCATACCCAACCCATTTCCTGCATTGTGATTAGGACATAGTTAACTCTCCCTGTGCTTCCCCACACCAATCTATTCCTATTTTTTACCCACATCTCTCCCTAACCCTAATAATTTCTGGTTTTCCAAATTCTTTTCTGCAGTTCAAAGTCCTTTAACATATAGTTGTTTGATGTTGAATAGATGTATCTGTTGAACTAGATTGTATCTGTAGACTATTGACTGTACAAACACAAACTTTGGTTGATGGTTGCCTTAAGATAGTGTTCTAGCACAAAACTGTTGCAATCTTCATCTCAAATGGGCCGAGTAAGCCGGAAAAACACAAGAAAAATGGCAAATTCGGGTATCTCAATTCCCAATCTTAATAATCAGGGATTAGAACAGATAAAGAATAATCCAGAGGAGAGTTCCCAAATAGCTCTACAAACACTAATCGCAAACATGATAAATGAGAAGTTTGACAATGTACAAAGGACCCTGTATGAGATTGATAGGGAGAGAGAGGAGGCATCCCAGAAGTTTACACAGGAATATCATAAGCGTGAGGAAGCTACTCAAAAACTGATACAGGATTTGCGTGAACAACTTGAGAATACTCAAAGAGAAAGGGAGGAATGGCGTGAGCAGGCAGAGAACACTCAAAGAGAACTGCAGGAATCCCACGAATGGGAAGAAAGGGAACTGCAGGAATCCCATAGACGGGAGGAAGCTAATCAAAGCGTAATTCAGGAATTGAGAGACCAGGTAGAGAATACACAAAGATCACTAAAGGCATACATGTAATCCATTAACAAAGAGCTGAAGGAAGTCAGGGAGACCACAAAGCGAATGCTGAATGGAACCCAACAGAAGGAATGCGAGTCCAAAGAAACCATAATCAATCAACTAAGTGATTTGAGAACAAACATTGAACACCAAATTAAAGAAGTAAAGAAATTCATACAAGACCTAAAACAGAGCTTCAACAAAGAACTTGAAGTCATCAAAGCTGACCAATTAGAAGGAAAAGAGATAAAAAACAAAGTAGAGAGTCTTGACAGCAGGTTAGACCATGCAGAAGATCGAATGTCAGGGATTGAAGACAGCCTAGATATTATAGAGAAAGAACATACAACCATCCAAGACAAGTCCAAGAAATATGATAGGTCTATCCAACACCTGGAAGACACCATCAGAAGGCCCAATCTAAGGATAATGGGTGTAGAGGAGCACCTAGAATCAGAAGTTAATGGCCTAGGAAATTGGTTTAACAGGATCCTAGCAGAGAACTTCCTAAACATACAAAAAGATAGGCCTATTCAGATACAAGAAGCTTTTAGAACCCCAAATAGACCAGACCAGAATAGGATATCCCACCGTCACATTATAATCAACACAGGATCAACCCAGACCAAGGAAAAGATCCTTAAAGCTGTCAAGGAGAAAAGATTAATCAGCTATAAAGGGAAACCAATTAGAATCACCTCAGATTTCTCAGCAGAGACAATCAAAGCAAGAAGAGCCTGGAATGATGTATGCCATGCCCTAAAAACAAACAACTATCAACCAAGAATACTGTACACAGCTAAACTCTCCTTCATAACTGAAGGCCAAATAAAAACCATCCATAACAAAGAAAAATTGAAACAATACATCTCCACCAAACCATCCCTACAAAAGATTCTTAAAGATGTCCTACACATAGAAAACCAACAAGACCGCAACAAACCAAGAAACTGCACCCAAACTGAGAATCCAAGAACCTTAGGAAGAACCCTGTTTTCACAGCCCCCAAGAAGGGGGATAAGATGGCAGGAACTCCCAAATAACTCTCAGTCCTATCTCTTAACGTTAACGGACTGAACTCTCCAATTAAGTGACATAGACTGTCTAGTTGGATTAAAAAACAAGACACTTCTATCTGCTGTCTGCAGGAGTCACATGTTGCCCGTAAAAACAAACACATTTTCAATGTTAAAGGCTGGAACAAAATCTACCAAGCAAACGGCCCTCATAAACAGGAGGGAGTTGCAATCCTAATATCAGATAAAATAGACTTCAAATTAAAATTCGTGAGAAGAGATAAAGAAGGTCGCTACATACTAATTAAAGGATCTCTCCTTCAGGAGGATATTACAATTCTAAATATCTATTCGCCAAACAATGGAGCACCCAAATTTATCAAAGAAACACTACTTTCCCTCAAATCCCATATAGATCCAAAGACATTAATTTTTGGGGATTTTAACACACCACTCTCCCCACTAGATAGATCAACTCAGCAAAAACTCAACAGAGAAACCGCAGATCTAAAGAGCTGCATAGATCAACTAGACTTAACAGACATTTACCGAACATTTCACCCAGCAGCATCAGAATACACGTTCTTCTCCGCAGCACATGGAACGTTTTCTAAAATAGACCACATTTTAGGCCACAAAGCAAACTTGTCTAAATTCAGAAACACTGAATTTATACCTTGCATTCTCTCTGACCACAAGGAAATAAAATTAGAACTCAACACCAAAAGCCACCAAACAAAGTCCGGTATCACATGGAGGCTGAACAACACACTGTTGAATCATGAGTGGGTGATGGAAGAGATTAGAAAGGAAATTCAAATGTTCATGCTATTCAACAAAAATGAACACACAAATTACCATCTCCTCTGGGACACAGCAAAGGCAGTACTCAGAGGCAAGTTTATAGCTCTGAGCACCTACATCAACAAATTGGAGAGATCTGAAACTAACAATTTAATAACACATCTAAACCTCCTTGAAAAAGAGCAGCAAGATAAACCCCAATCCAGTAGATGGAAAGAAATAATCAAAATTAAATCAGAATTAAATGAATTAGAATCCAAAGAAAACTATAGAAAGAATCAACAAAACAAAGAGTTGGTTCTTTGAAAAACTTAAAAAAATTGACAGACCCTTAGCAAACCTTATCAGAAAAAGGAGAGAACACACCCAAATTAATAAACTCAGAGATGAGAATGGAAACATCACCACGGAAACAACCAAGATTCAGAACATTATAAGGGAATACGTCTCAAAACTTTATGCAAATAAGTTTGAGAACTTGACAGAAATCTACCTTTTCCTAGCAAATATTGACATGTCAAAACTAAACCAAGATGAGTTAAACCATCTTAACTGTCCCATATCAAGCATTGAAATAGAAACAGCAATAAGAGACCTCCCAGCTAAGAAAAGTCCAGGACCAGATGGTTTTACAGCGGAATTTTACAAGGCCTTCAAAGCAGAGCTCACACCAATTCTCCTCCAAATCTTCAATGAAATTGAAAGAGAAAGCTCACTACCGAACACATTCTATGAAGCCATTATAACCCTCATCCCAAAACCAGGCAGGGACTCATCAAAGAAAGAGAACTATAGACCCATTTCTTTGATGAACCTTGATGCAAACCTTTCAACAAAATTTTGGCCCATCGACTTCAACAATTCATCCAAAAAAATCAAACACCATGATCAAACAGGATTCATTTCAGGGATGCAAAGCTGGTTCAATATACGCAAATCAATTAATATTATTCATCACATCAACAGGATCAAGGATAAGAAACACTTGGTTATCTCAATAGATGCAGAAAAAGCATTCGACAAGATCCACCACCCCTTTATGATGAAGGTTCTGGAAAAATTACGAACCCATGGATCATTCCTCAATAAAATAAAGGCTGTATATGACAAACCTACAGCCAGCATTATAGTTAATGTTGAAGAACTAAAGCCATTTCCTCTTAACTCAGGAACAAGACAAGGATATCCACTCTCTCCACTTCTCTTCAATCTAGTATTAGAATGCCTAGCTACAGCAATAAGACAAGATGCAGACATAAAGGGGATCCAAATAGGGAAAGAAGAAATAAAACTCTCCCTATTTGCAGATGACATGATCTTGTATTTAAAGAATCCCATAGACTCCACTCCCAAATTACTCAAGCTGATTCAAAACTTTGGCAAAGTAGCAGGTTATAAAATTAACCCCGAAAATCAATGGCTTTTCTATATGCCAACAATGAGAAAAGTGTGGCTGAAATTAGGAAAGCAACTCCATTTGTAATAGCCCCACAAAAAATAAAATACCTAGGAATTAACTTAACCAAAGAAGTGAAGGACCTCTATGATGAAAACTTTAAAATCTTGAGAAAGGAAATCAACACAGAACTTAAAAAATGGCAAAACCTCCCATGCTCCTGGATTGGCAAGATTAACATCGTGAAAATGGCAATACTTCCCAAAGCTATCTACAAATTCAACGCAATACCTATCAAAATTCCACCCTCATTCTTCACGGAAATAGAAGAGGAAATCCAAAAATTCATATCAACTATAAAAGACCCCGAATAGCAAAAACACTCCTCAACGGAAAGAACACTGCTGGAGGAATATCAATACCAAATTTCAAACTCTACTATAAAGCCATAGTAATCAAAACAGCTTGGTATTGGCATAAGAACAGACCTCAGGACCAATGGAATAGAATTGAAAACCCAGAAATGAACTTACAGACCTATAGCCATCTAATCTTCGATAAGGAAGCTAAAACAATAGAATGGAAGAAAGACAGCCTCTTCAGTAAATGGTGCTGGCAAAATTGGTTAACTACATGTAGAAAACTAAAGCTAGATGCTTATATATCACCCTGCACCAGAATCAACTCCAGATGGATAAAAGACCTTGAACTCAAAGCAGACACTCTGAAAACATTACAGGATGGAATAGGAGATACCCTAGGTCTCCTTGGCTCAGGCCGAAATTTTCTGAATAGAGACCCGGAAGCACAACAAATCAAAGAAAGGTTGGACAAATGGGATTGCATAAAGTTGCAGAGCTTCTGCAGGGCAAATGACATAGCTAGCAAGATCAATAGAAAGCCCACCGATTGGGCGAAGATCTTTACTAGCCATACAACGGACAAGGGTCTCATATCTAAAATATACTTGGACCTCAGAAAATTAAACCACCGAACAACAAATCCTCAAAGAAACAACTGCTCAATAAATAAGTGGGCGAAAGACTTCAAGAGAAGCTTCTCTGAAGAAGAAAGAAGGATGGCCAATAGACACATGAAGAAATGTTCAACATCCCTAGCCATAAAAGAAATGCAAATCAAAACAACGTTGAGATATCACCTCACTCCAGTTAGAACAGCAAAAATCAAGAATTCTTACAACAACAGATGCTGGAGGGGATGTGGACAGAAAGGAACCTTACTTCATTGTTGGTGGGAATGTAAACTTGTTCAACCACTTTGGAAAGCAGTATGGAGGTTCCTCAAAAGACTTCACATAGATCTCCCCTATGATCCAGCAATCACACTTTTAGTCATTTACCCAAATGTTTACAAACAAGACCACACTAAAGCTACCAGCACAACTATGTTTATTGCAGCATTATTTACCATAGCTAAGATATGGAACCAACCCAGATGCCCCTCAGTAGATGAATGGATCAAGAAAATGTGGTATATATACACAATGGAATTCTATGCCTCCATCAGAAAGAATGTCATTTCTGCATTTGTTAGGAAATGGAAAGGTTTGGAAAAAATTATATTAAGTTAAGTAAGCCAGGCCTAAAGAATCATAGGTCCCATGGTTTCCCTTATTTGCAATATCTAGTATAGGTATGAGTCAAGCGGAAAAGGTCAGATAATGTGATGTTAGGAAAACGAACCCTTAAATATGTATTTTAATGTTTTCGTTTCTTTCATGCATGTGTTTCTAACGCATTTATAAGATTATTTCTTTGTTGCTTTGTATGACCCTCCCCCACAGTGTAACCCCCGCTTTCACTATATTTGATGTCAGTATAACATGTGGAGGAGATGGGGACAAACAAGTCATTTAAGGATTCAGGTGGACCTGTTGCAACAAGTAGAACTACAAAATGTCATGTCAAAGCAAGCTTTACAATGTCGGTGTGGGGGGGGAGGGGGGTATGATTGGGTGGGGGGAGGGGGGAGTTGGCTGGGAAGGGAGGTGAAGGGTAATCAAAGGAGGAGGCTGCAATTCTTGGTAAGAAATGTATGCATTATCCTGCCAATGTAATTGTAACCCCTCTGTACAGTATGTTCTCAAATAAAATAAAATAAAATTTAAAAAAAAATTTCTTTTAATAATAATAAAACACATGTTTCTGCGATACATAGAAAATAATTAAAGCTTTTAGGAGTATAAATAAGAATGTATATCAAGTTCTTTAATCCAATATGTAAATGGTGATGTAGACTTATGCAGCAAATAATTACCAATTATGAATTTCTAAACTCTTCAACTCTTCAGTGAAATTCTAATAGTGTCCTAATTATGAACAGTATTACTTCTACTTCATATTATGGCAGTTATATATTTCTAAATGTTACCTAATGCGAAATATATAAAAAGTTTAATTATTCTACCTAGCTTCTATATTTCTGCATTTTCATTATTGAGACTTGATGAATATAAATTCCTTCCCCTTATGTATAATTTATTCCTTATCAAGGTTGGTTATGTCACTCACAGTGTTAAAATCCATAATGGATACTTATACATTCTTCACATTAATTTTAGGATTCACGATTAAATAGATGAACTCTTTTTAAACTTGTTGGTTTTATTATTTAGAATGTATATCTAATTCATCTTTCTTCAGTTTGAAGAATAGAAATAGTACTATATGTTCAAAGCACTAGTTAATTTGCAACAGCAATGATTTTTATGTTCTTTTTGCATGAGCTCTATGAACTTCAATTTAACTAATAAATCATTTAGACATTTTAAGTCTCACACAGAATATTGGGACTACATAGTATTTTCCATGTATCTTAATAAAAATTTAGTGAACTTACTTATAATCATAATTAATATACTATTATTTTTATAAGAATATTAAGTGTTCATAACGTGTTCTATTCAAATATACTTTATTCATAAAACAGTAGAGTCAAAGACTCTACTGACTTTGAGACAAAGACTCAATAGATTTTTCCAGGATTTATAAATAAGAAAACTGACTAAAATTCTATGAAACAACAGGTACTTACAAATTCTGAAATACAAGTCAGATTCTATACCCTGTTGTTTTTCATTGTGACCTAATAAGGGAATCATATCTTAAGTGAGAAGGAAAATGTATTCTAGAATCTTCTTCTGAATTGATACTATTTACTTCCACCAGTTCTTGAAAGCATTGCCTTAAAAGTACTTATTCTGCCAGGTGCCAGTGGCTCGTGCCTGGAATCCTAGCTACTCAGGAGGCTGAGATCTAAGGATCACAGTTCAAAGCCAGCTCAGGCAGGAAAGTCCGTGAGACTCTAATCAAATTAACCACTGAAAAACCAGAAGAGGTGTTGTGACTCAAATGGTAGAGCACTTGCCTTGTGCTGAAGAGCTGAGTGACAGTGCCCTGGCCCAGAGTTCAAGCCTGATGACTAGCCACATATATATATATATATATATATATATATATATATATATATATATATATATATGTATATGTATATATATACATACTGATTTTAAGAAAAATTAGACATAGTATGCAATTTCAAAATATTTTTATATATGAATATCTGATATATAAATATATAAATATATATCATATTTATTCTATATTATAAATTACATTTCAAATATATATATAATAAATGCACACATATATAAAGAAAATGTATTTATATAAATATATAAAATATATAAGAACACATATGTGTATATGTATTTATATATATGTATATATATAAATGAAATTCAAAGTACACTGTGTGCATGTATGGAAATATCACAATATAATTCCTAGTTTTACAAGTTTTGTTTATCAAAAATTAAACAGAAATGCTTACATAAGTTTAAAATGTTAGTAAAATATACGGTATGAACTCCTTAATACACATATGTGTATTAAGGGAAATATGTGGGCAAGAGCAATAGTTGTAACCAGAGTCTATTAGTGAAGGCTCAGTGCTAGTCATTTACAACTAAGTCTGAATTGGCCTACCACAAGCAAGCACTGTCCAGGAATGGAATTATCTAATAAAGAATTTGCTAATTATAATAGAAATTATAGGGAATAATAATAGAAATTTTGCAAGTTTTCTCTAAATTACTGAATTTTTCTGTATAGACTGTGTAATGAAATTCTGTTTCTACAATAATTAGAATCACTTTCAAAGTTCATCTAACAAATTTATTTATTTATTCTTATTGTGAAAATACTGTACAGAGGGGTTACAATTACATGAGCAAGGTAATGAGTATATTTCTTACCAAGCATTGTTGCCTTCTGCTTTGTTTCCCCTTACCATCCCTTCCCATCTCCCCACCTCCCACCAACATCACCCCCATGCCACTTTTTTTTAAATTTAATTTAATTTTATTTGTGAACATACTGTACAGAGGGGTTACAATTACATGGGCAGGATAATGCATACATTTCTTACCAAGGATTGCAGCGTCCTCCTTTGGTTTACTTTTCACACCCCTTCCCAGCCTCCCGCCTCCCCCCCAATCCCAATCCTTCTCCTTCCCCAGCTTCCCCCCCCCCCCACCGACGTTGTAAAGCTCGTTTTGGACATGACAACTTGTACTTCTCATTGTTGCAAGAGGTCCACCTGTATCCTTAAACAACTGGTTTTTACCCATCTCCTCCACAAGTTATACTGACATCAAATATAGTGAAAGCAGGGGTTATATTGTGGGGGAGGGACATACAAAGCAACAAAGAGATAATCATATAAACGCGTTAGAAACACATGCATAAAAGAAAGAAACATTCAAATACATAGCTAAGGGTTCATTTTCCTGACATCACATTATCTGACCTTTTGCGCTTGACTCCTACATATACTAGATATTGCAAATAAGGGAAACCATGGGACCTATGTTTCTTTGGGCCTGGCTTACTTCACTTAATATAATTTTTTCCAAGTTTTTCCATTTCCTAACAAATGGGGCAATGTCGTTCTTTCTGATGGAGGCATAGAATTCCATTGTGTATATATACCACATTTTCTTGATCCATTCATCTACTGAGGGGCATCTGGGTTGGTTCCATATCTTAGCTATGGTAAATAATGCTGCAATAAACATTGTTGTGCTGGTAGCTTTAGTGTGGTCTTGTTTGTAAACATTTGGGTAAATGCCCAAAATGGGATTGCTGGGTCATACGGGAGATCTATGTGAAGTCTTTTGAGGAACCTCCATACTGCTTTCCAAAGTGGTTGAACAAGTTTACATTCCCACCAACAATGAAGTAAGGTTCCTTTCTGTCCACATCCTCTTCAGCATCTGTTTTTGTTAGAGTTCTTGACTTTTGCTGTTCTAACTGGAGTGAGGTGATATCTCAACGTTGTTTTGATTTGCATTTCATTTATGGCTCGGGATGTTGAACATTTCTTCATGTGTCTATTGGCCATCCTTCTTTCTTCTTCAGAGAAGTTTCTCTTTAAGTCTTTCGCCCACTTATTTATTGAGCAGTTGTTTCTTTGAGGATATGTTGTTGGGGGGTTTAATTTTTTGAGGTGCAAGTATATTTTAGATATGAGACCCTTGTCCGTTGTATGGCTAGTAAAGATCTTCTCCCAATGCGTGGGCATTCTATTGATCTTGCTAGCTATGTCATTTGCCTGCAGAAACTCTGCAACTTTATGCAATCCCATTTGTCCAACCTTTCTTTGATTTGTTGTCTTTCCGGGTCTCTATTCAAAAAATTTCGGCCTCAGCCAAAGAGACCTAGGGTTTCTCCTATTCCATCCTGTAATTTTTTCAGAGTGTCTGCTTTGACTTCAAGGTCTTTGATCCATTTGGAGTTGATTCTGGTGCAGGGTGATATATTAGGATCTAGCTTTAGTTTTCTACATGTAGTTAACTAATGTTGGCAGCACCATTTACTGAAGAGGCTGTCCTTGTTCCATTCTATTGTTTTAGCTCCCTTATCGAAGATTAGATGGCTATAGTTCTGTAGGTTCATTTCTGGGTTTTCAATTCTTTTCCATTGGTCCTGAGGTCTGTTCTTATGCCAATACCAAGCTGTTTTGATTACTATGGCTTTATAGTAGAGTTTGAAATTTGGTATTGATATTCCTCCAGCAGTGTTCTTTCCATTGAAGAGCGTTTTTGCTATTCGGGGTCTTTTATTGTTGATATGAATTTTTGGATTGCCTCTTCTATTTCCTTGAAGAATGAGGTTGGAATTTTGATAGATATTGTATTGAATTTGTAGAAAGCCTTGGGAAGTATTGCCATTTTCACAATGTTAATCTTTTCAATCCAGGACCCCTTGCCACTTTTATGTTATTCACGATAATATTGCACAAAATAGTGTAGGTTGAGAGAAAATGTAGTTATATATGGTTTTCTATTGCTCAAATAATCACCTAATATTGAATGGATGTGTTTTTGTCAATTACATATTCCCTATTACCTGAGCAAAAAGCTTACTTTGGAAAGAAAGGCTTTCACATAAATGGTTTCAAAAATTGTTCTTTGCTCTATCATACTGAAAAGGCTTTATCAAGTTTTTCATTAAAAGGTAAAAGTCTGTCCTCGAACTTTGATCGATTTAAGTCAAAACTTCTGAATAATATATTATTATAAATCCTTTCTCTAAAATATAGTGAAGACAGTTCAGAGGGCTTATCTTGATCAGTACTTAATACAGAAATGGTGGTCATTTAAACAACACATATCTAATAATTAGGTGTATTAATTATTTATAGTTTGTGTAACAAGTTTTTTTACATGTAAAAGTACTTATTACAAGATATTGTTGTTGCTGGCAAAGTGTGTCCAAAATCTTTAAGGTAGACATCCATGGGAAGGAAAGATTGTGCATAACCTGTAACTCCAAATGTGCAGGCTGCAGAAAGTAATACACAAAATAAAATCTTGGATTTTAAGGAAGTTATAAGCCTTCTTTTAAAGACGTTTTAGCTGACCACATTGGACCTTGAGGAATAACTTAAAGTCAATTTAAAAGTCGACTTTAATCTCTTCTGTAACATTGTTCACAGCTATGTCTAGAAGGCATTTGATAGAATAATAGAAATGTCATAAGCTAACTACCCGAAGTCCAGGTGCCATCCTCCCCGACCACGTATTCCTAGAGGAAATGTTATATGCTTCTTTACTTACACTAGCAAAAACACTCTAAAACTATGGCTCAGCTGAACCACATTCATATATTGAAACCAATAGTGACTGATACCTTATTGATAACTCTTGTACAAGATCTTCCTGTTTGAGAATTGTCTCTTCCACTTAGATATTGCTTTCAATTAGATTGTTCCGATAGAACTCAAGAAAAAAAATTAGCATTCAACAAACAAAAAAAATTACCTTCTTTAAACTTTGGTATTAAATTATTCATAGTAATAGGCAAAATATTTGGAAAATATAGTGTCAATTCTATGTGTGAAAAGAAAGTTGTAAACACTTAAAAAAAAGAACAGTGTTTCAATTAAATCAATATTATGTTTTCCTGGCCTATATGCTGACTATATTTTGCTTTGTCTTCCCTCCAAACAAATATGAATACTTCTCTTTGTCTTTGTTGAGGCCTGATAAGAAGTCCTATGAATATAGCTAAAGTAAATGGAACTCTATGCCTCTATCAGAGAGAAAAACATTGCCCCATTTGTTAGGAAATGGAAAGACTTGAAAAAAATTATATGAAGTGAAGTAAGCATGGCCCAAAGAAACATAGGTCCCATGGTTTCCCTTATTTGCAATTACTAGTATATGTCTGAGACAAGTAGAAACGGTCAGGTAAGTTGATGTTAGGCAAAATGAACCCTAAGATAAGGATTCAAATGTTTTTTCTCTCTTGCCATTGTTTCTTTTATTTTTTTATAATTATTCTTTTTTGGGTTCAGTCGTGGGGCCTGAACTCTGGACGTGGACACTGTCCCTCAGCTCTACAGCTCAAGTGTAGCGCTCTACCATTTGAGCCACAGCGACACTTCCTGCTTTATTTTCTGCTTATGTGGTGCTGAGGAATCGAACCTATGGCCTCATGCATGCAAGGCAAGCGCTCTACCACTGAGCAACCTTCCCAGCCCCTTCCGATTTTTTCTACCATATCTATAAGATGATTTCTTTGTTGCTTTGTATGTCCCTTCCCCACGGTATAAGCCCTGTTTTCACTGTATTTGATGTTGGTATCATTTGTGGAGGAGAAGGGAAAAAAACAAATCGTTTAAATAGGGATACGGGTGGATCCATTGAAACAATGAGATGTACAAGATGTTATTTCAAAAAAAGAACGTTACATCATTGGCTAGGGCTGAAGAGGGGAAGGAAGTGGGGCAGAGATGGGAAGGGATAGGAAGGGGAAACAAAAGAGGAGTCAACAATGCTTGATAAGGAATATAGTCATTACCTTGCTCACGTAATTGTAACTCCTCTGTACGATATTTTCACAATAAAAAACTTATTAATAACAAAAAATAAAATGAAATCTCAATCATGGGCATTGGCAGTTTAGGACTTCCACATAAAAATATATGAAACAAGTAAACTAATTCCAGTGGCATTACAGAAAATAGTAATGCAACAAACTATGCTTGTTTTGTCATAAAACTACTTAAAATAGTTTAAGTGAGAACAAAACAGTCTTAAGGTAGCAGTATTCTTAGCATAAAGTTTTATTCCAGTATGTACCAGTCTATTACTTAAGAAAATGTATTTTGTCCCCCAAATTTATTTGTTTCATAAAAAAGAGTAGGTATAGGATTTTTAAAAAAATTTGTATTTTACTAAGCATATAGTTTCTGAAGTATTCTAAGTTCTTTCCCTTTAGAATACTCTAAGGGCTTAACTTTCTGGTGAGAACATTAATTGAAATACTTTATGGTCAATGACTTAGCAGACTTCCAGTGACTTTCACTATCTATTACGTTCTTATTTATGTCTTTTTTGGTGCTAGTACAAGGGTTTGAAATAAAAGCCTTTTACCATTGCTTGGCTTTTTCCACTGAAGGCTGCTGCCTTACCACTCATCCAAACTTCCAGATCCAGTGATTTGCTAGTTATTGAGGATAAGAATTTTGAGGACTTGAGGATTTGTCTGCTGGAGCTGGTTTGTACCTTCATCCTTGGTTCTCATCCTCCTTAGTAGTCAAGATTATAGATGAGAAACACCATGACCTAGCAGCTACTTTTTTTTTTCCTGTCATGGGGCTTGAACTCTGGGCCTGGGCACTGTCCCTCATCTCTTCAGCTCAAAGTGAGCACTCTACCACTTGAACCACAGCGCCACTTCTGGTTTTTTGGTGGCTAATTGGAGATAAGTGTTTCACAGCTTTTCCTGCCCAGGCTGCCTTTGAACTGTGATCCTCAGATCTCAGCCTCCGGAGATCTCAGCTAGGAGTACAGGCATGAGCCACTGGCACTTGGCTTAGATTTAAGATTTTTATTTGTCCTACACATGGGGTTGAACTAAGGGCCTAATCCCTGTCCTGAGCTTCTTTTGCTCCTGGCTAACATTTTAATACTTGAGCCATAGCTCCATTTCTGGCTTTTTGATAGTTTATTGATGATAAGAGTCTCATGGACTCTCTTATCTGGTGTGACTTCAAACCATAATCCTCAGATATCAGCCTGCTAAGTAGCAAAGGTTATAGGTATGAGCCACCTGCACCTGGCTAGATTTAAACTTTTATATTAAGTTATACAGTTTAAAAAATCCTACTAGCAAATCCTAGTAGAACAAACCTCTTTGATATTTTGAAGAATTTCACATATTTTGTCCTTTATGCTACATCTGAGTTTTTTTTAAATAAAACCTCTCCTTTCATTCAGATGTTTGTGTTGATGGTTGACCAACACCGTGTAATACGGGCCAGAATATTGAAATCATGCAGCTGTTGATTCACCTAGTCTAGCATACAGTTCTTTTAGTCTAATTTTTATCTATCTCAACTTCCATTCATAAACTCAGTTTTGAAAATGCACATTTTTTCACTGCAATAGCAGTGAAAATTACAACTTTGGAACCTGGACATTTTTTGAAACATCTTTCACAGCTCTGCCAGCCAAATAACTATCTTTGTAAACATGATACTTCTGACATGTGAAAGCTGCCATCAAATTCTGATGTTTGAATAGGAGTTATACAGCTTAATCTCTGATAAATTTTCTATGTCAGATGTCAGTGTGCCATATCTTATTTTTTATGCAAGTTTCTCTTTTCTTTTAAAAACTTTATGCTATGTTTTTAAACTGAGTGAAATTCTATTGCCTATTTTATTAACTTCAGAGCTCTTACAGATTGTAGGGACAATGCTAGAAAATGTAGACAATTAATTACCACTCTCTCCAACTGGAGGTTTGTTTTATTTGCAAAACCTAAAGTATACTATCATTTCTCCCCATCATTTACCTTCTTTCTCATGTATATCATTTGTACACAGAAATGACCCCTATGTTGTCACACTCTGTTGCTTACAAGTAAAAATAGATGCCTGAAATATTAGTTGTCAGTTGAAGAGAAGTTTGAAGGTAATAATTCTAAAAAAGACAGTCTTATTTTGTAATGAGGCCTAATTCATGAGGATACTTTCAAAGCATGTGTGTTTTTTATAATTACCTCTGAATATTAGGAAATTATGAGATGCTACAGCTGGAAAGCATGCATACTGTACATATTCAGAAGTTGGAGAAACAAACATATGTAGTCCTGTTGTCTAGATGAATAGAAAATAACACGAAAAACACAAAATCAGAATATAGATAACTCACCCAGAAATACTTTTCAAAACAACATTAAAGCCATCAGGATAGCATTAGAGTTAAAATCTATAAAGATTAATGGTGATATTTTCTGCAAATTTGCATAGTAGTTTAATATCAAATATTTATATTTAATAAATATCTTTTTTCATACATACAAAAGGCCAATAGTCATTCAACAAAAGACTCAATATCACTGTTACAGCAATGTAAATAAATATACACATCAATTTTTCCTCCCATCTGTTAGGGAAAGTATAATTAATCACTTAGATGACAAGTGTTGGTAAGGGTATAACAGAATGAAGGGTTTGGACACTCCACGTGAATATAAATTGGTACCACCAATTGAAAGCATTATGGAGACTTCAAGATATTATTCATAATTTTAATATGCAGCAGTTTTGTCTATGGGTACATTGCCAAGACAATGAAGTCAACATTTTGAAGAGCCATGTGCACCTTCACTTCCATTTTTATACTATTTTTTGAAACCAAGAAATGGAAATAGACTGTCCTGATTGATTGCTGAACCAATAAAAATATATTACATATATGTATACATATATACATGTGTGTATAAACACATATGTATATTATATGCATATCACTGGAATGTTATTCAGACAAAATGAGAGAAATTCTATGATATTACAGTATTTGATAGCTAACAAATTTGTTCTCCCAATAACACAGATAATTGTGTTTATCATGGTTGAGTGGATGGCAAGGTGTTTCTCAAAGTAAACTTCAAATCATAGGATGAATGAGTTTTGGGAATCTGTGTACAGAAGGACTGAAGCTATAGATTTTATTTGAATACATTTGTCTTTAAGAATACTAGAAAAATTACTTTCCTTCTTTATTAAAAGTGTAATATAGTTGATACTTGCTTCCATTGTCCTTTGACTGATCTTATGACTTTTATCTGCGAGCTTGACAATGGATATGATTTTATATGATACCATCAATTATTCTTCATAATAATAATTTTATTGTTTCGATATACCAAGTAAACCAGTTTTGCCATATCCAATTCAGAAAATTGTGTACTTTCTCTATAATAAGTTGTAAAAGTCATAATGAGAGGTTAAACTTGTTTTTTTTGGGTCCAGTTGTGGGACCTGAACTCTGGGCCTGGCTGCTGTCCCTCAGCTCTTCAGCTCAAGGCTAGCACTCTACCACTTGAGCCACAGCGCCACTTCCTGCTTTTTTCTTTTTACTTATGTGGTGCTAAGGAATCAAACCCAGGGCCTCATGCATGCAAGGCAAGCACTCTACCACTGAGCCACCTTCACAGCCCCTTAAATTTGTTTTAATCTGCATTGTAAAATATCAGGAAAGAGAGTAGAAACATAACTGTACACTGGATCCTAAATATTTTGGATAAAGTAGAAAGATATTAGTTTAATTTACCTCTCTCTCTAGATCCCTCATTTTCAAAACCAGAGATTTTCAGAAATAATGGATGTGTTTTCTGACTTTTAATGTGCTTGCAAGCTAAAATCAGAACCCAAATCACTCAATATTAACTCCTCTGTCCAAAAATACCATTAAAATGTTTAGCTTACAAAAATAATTTAAGGAAACATAAGTCACCAAGCGTGTTTCCTATGTTTCCACAAATGCCTCAATATGAAGAATACAAATTTTACTAGAGGAAACAATCATGCCAATTATGACACCTTCTTAAAGGAAAATACATCTTTATGAATCAATGCAAAACTCATTTATTGAATATTTCCTGGATGTCACAATGTGCTCTATTAAAAAATCATAAGAGAATTGTAAGTTCTTTCAGAGAAATCTGGTTTTTTGTTGTTGTTACTGTTTATTTTCCTTTGATTTTTTATGTCAGTCCTGGGTCTTGAACTCAAGGTCTTGGCTTTGGCCCTGAACGATTTTTGTTCAACGCTATCATGCTATCAGTTAAACCACCGCTTCGCTCCCAGGTTTTGTATTTGTTTTTTGTTGTTTTTTTTTTGAGTAATTAGTTGGATATTAGAGGTCCAAAAACTTTCGTCCCTAGTCTGGCTTCAAAGCCTGATCCTCAGATCTCAGCCCCGGGGAAAATGAAGAGTGCAGGCATAAGTTACTGGCAGCCAGCTGTTATTATTTTTCACATAACAATTGTCTGTCCTAGCTTGAATGGCTTTTCAGTAAATCATGCTATTAAAATACTGGGGTTTTTTGCTCTTATATTTTTAAGAGTATAGACATGTTTCTTTTGGTATATTGATGAAGTAATGGCTTTAATACAAGTTATGAACTATGGATATAAAACACTGTTTCAAGGTGTTTATGGTTTTCATAAATTTTCATCATATAAATTCAGGGTGAACTGTATAAATTTTTCTAACTATAAACCATCCTTGTTAATAAAGTGCCTGAGTTATTTAACAAGTTGGACAAAGAATTAACCAAGGAGGGGCCAGCTGATCAACTTTTTATATTATTAAACATAAGGGTCCTTGTGAAAAATCCAAATTTTATTTTACTCAATTTAGGCATTAATAACACATAATACAAAAAAGCCACACTCAATTCTTTTCTTCTAAATAAGGAGTCTGTTTCAAAAAATGAGGTCTGTGGTTTGATGCTGGGAGCTCTTTTGTTTGGTTATTATGTTTCTTATTTGATTGTTCCTTCTTCTTATTTTAATATTTAATGAAAGGTTTTATCCATCTTGTGTCCTTAGGCTTTGAAGCAAAAAGCATAATTTAAAACATCTAATGAGTAAATAAATGTCTGAATACTGAAAAGTTATGGGATATGCTAAAGATATTAAAAGTGATTTTAATAATAGAGCAACAGATTCTACTTTTCTCTTGAGATGATGAAGTATACAAAATAGGATCAGGGTTTGAAGCCAGACTGGGGAAAAAAGTTCTTGGGCCTATTATCTCCAACTAATTGCTCAAAAACAAAACCAAAAGCCAAATACAAAACCTGGAAGCGAAGCTGTAGTTTAACTGGTAGCGTGATAGCTTTGAACAAAAATCGTTCAGGCCCAAAGCCAAGACCTTGAGTTCAAGACCCAGGACTGACATAAAAAATCAAAGGAAAATAAACAGCAACAGCAACAAAAAACAGATTTCTCTGAAAGAACTTACAATTCTCTTATGATTCTTTAGTAAAGCACATTGTGACATCCAGCAGATATTCAATAAATGAGTTTTGCATTGATTCATAAAGATGTATTTTCCTTTAAGAAGGTGTCACAATTGTGCATGATTGTTTCCTCTAGTAAAATTTGTATTCTTCATATTGAGGCAATTGTGAAAACATAGGAAACATGCTTGGTAACTTATGTTTCCTTAAATTATTTTTTTTGTCGGTCTTGGGGCTTGAACTCTGGGGACTGGGCATTGTCCCTTAGCTCTTCAGCTCAAGGCGAGCGCTCTACAACTTGAGCTACAGCGCCACCTCCTCCTTAAATTATTTTTGTAAGCTAAACATTTTAATGGTATTTTTGGTCAGAGGAGATAATATTGAGTGATTTTGGTTCTAATTTTAGCTTGCAACTACATTAAAAGTCAGCAAACACATCCATTATTTCTGAAAATCTCTGGTTTTGAAAATGAGGGATCTAGAGAGAGAGGTAAATTAAACTAATATCTTTCTACTTTATCCAAAATATTTAGGATTCAGTGTTACAGTTATATGTTTCTACTCTCTTTCCTGATATTTTACAATGTATATTGAAACAAATTTAACCTCTCATTATGACTTTTACAACTTATTTTAGAGAAAGTACATGATTTTCTGAATTAGATATGGCAAAATTCGTTTACTTGGTGTGTCAAAACTATAAAATTATTATTATGAAGAATAATTGACGGTCTCATTTAAAATCATATCCATTGTCAAACTCCCAGATAAAAGTCATAAGATCTGTCAAAGAACAAGGGAAGCAAGTATCAACTATATTACACTTTTAATAAAGAAGGAAAGTAATTTTTCTAGTATTCTTAATGGCAAATGTATTCAAATAGAATCTATAGCTTCAGTCCTTCTGTACACAGATTCCCAAAACTCATTCATCCTATGATTTGAAGTTTACTTTGAGAAACACCTTGCCATCCACTCAACCATGATAAACACAATTATCTGTGTTATTGGGAGAACAAATTTGTTAGCTATTAAATACTGTAATATCATAGAATTTCTCTCATTTTGTCTGAATAACATTCCAGTGATATGCATATAATATACATATGTGTTTATACACACATGTATATATGTATACATATATGTAATATATTTTTATTGGTTCAGCAATCAATCAGGACAGTCTATTTCCATTTCTTGGTTTCAAAAAATAGTATAAAAATGGAAGTGAAGGTGCACATGGCTCTTCAAAATGTTGACTTCATTGTCTTGGCAATGTACCCATAGACAAAACTGCTGCATATTAGAATTATGAATAATTTCTTGACGTCTCCATAAAGTTTTCACGTGGTGGTACCAATTTATATTCACATGAAGAGTGTAAACAACCTCCATTCTGTTATACCTTTACCAACACTTGTCACCTGTGTGATTAATTATACTCTCTCTAACAGTTGGGAGGCAAAATTGATGTATATATTTATTTACATTGCTGTAACAGTGATATTGAGTCTTTTGTTGTATAACTATTGGCCTTTTGTATGTATGAAAAAGATATTTATTAAATATAATTATTTGATATTAAACTACTATGCAATTTTGCAGAAATTATCACCACTTATCTTTATAGATTCTAACCCTAATGTTACCTTGATGGCTTTAATGTTGTTTTGAACAGTATTTCTGGGTGAATTATCTATATTCTGATTTTGTGTTTTTCGCGTTATTTTCTATTCATCTAGACAACATGACTACATATGTTTGTTTCTCCAACTCCTGCATATGTACATTATGCATGCTTTCCAGCTGTAGCATCTCATAATTTCCTAATATTCAGAGGTAATTATACAAAACACACATGCTTTGAAAGTATTTTCATTAATTAGGCGTCATTACAAAATAAGACGGTCTTTTTTATAATTATTAATTTCACCCTTCTGTTCAACTGACAACCTAATATTTCAGGCATCCATTTTTACTTGTAAGCAACAGAGTGTGACAACATAGGGGTCATTTCAGTGTACAAATGATATACATGAGAAAGAAGGTAAATGATGGGTAGAAATGATTGTATATTCTAGGTTTTGCAAATGAAACAAAATCTCCAGTTGGAGAGAGTGGTAATTAATTGTCTACATTTTCTGGCATTGTCCCTACAATCTGTAAGAGCTCTGAAGTTAATAAAATAGGCTATAGAATTTCACTCAGTTTAAAACATAGCGTAAAATTTTTAAAAGAAAAGAGGAACTTTCATAAAAAATAAGATATGGCACGCTGACCTCTGACATAGAAAATTTATCAGAGATTAAGCTGTATAACTGCCTATTCAAACATCAGAATTTGATGGCAGCTTTCATAGGTCAGAAATACCATGTTTACAAAGATAGTTATTTGGCTGGCAGAGCTGTGAAAGATGTTTCAAAAAATGTCCAGGTTCCAAAGTTATAATTTTCACTGCTAATGCAATGAAAAAAATGTGCATTTTCAAAACTGAGTTTGTGAATGGAAGTTGAGATAGATAAAAATTAGACTAAAAGAACTGTATGCTAGACTACGTGAATCAACAGCTGCATGATTTCAATATCCTGGCCCCTATTGTTCAGCCATCAACAAAATCATCTGAATGAAAGAAGAGGTTTTATTAAGAAACTCAGATGTAGCATAAAGGACAAAATAGGTATAATTATTCAAAATATCAAAGAGGTATGTTCTAGGATTTGCTAGTAGGATTTTTTAAACTGTAAAAATTAATATAAAAGTTTAAACCTATTCAGGTGCGTGTGGCTCATACCTATAACCTTTGCTACTTAGCAAGCTGAGATCTAAGGATCACGGTTCAAAGCCAGCGTTGGCAGGAATACCTGTGAAACTCTTATCTCCAATTAACCACACAAAACCCGAAGTGGCCCTGTGGCTCAAATAATAGATTTCTCCCTTTGAGCTGAAGAGATGAGGGACAGTGCCCAGGCCCAGAGTTCAATCCCCACGACAGGAAAAAAAAAGTAGCTGCCAGGTCATGGTGTCTCTCATCTATAATTTTGACTACTAAGGAGGATGAGAACCAAGGATGAGGGTACAAACCAGCTCCAGCAGACAAATCCTCAAGTACTCATAATTCGTATCTTCAATAACTAGCAAATAGCTGGTTGTGGAAATTTGGATGCTTGGTAAGGCACCAGCCTTGAGTGGAAAAAGCCAAACAATAGTACAAATCTTTTATTTCAAACCGTAGTACTAGCACCAAAAAGGACATAAAGAAGAACCTAGTAGATAGTGGAAATCACTGGAAGTCTATGAAGCCATTGACCATAAAGTATTTCAATTAAAGATAAGCCCTTAGAGTATTCTAAAGGGAAAGAACTTAGAATACTGCAGAAACTATATGCTTAGTAAAATAAAAATTGAAATAAAAATAAAAATTAAGAAAAACCGTACCTACTCTTTTTTATGAAACAAATAAATCAGGGGAGCTAAATACATTTTCTTCAGTAATAGACTGGTACATACTGGAATAAAACATTATGCTAAGAATACTGCTAGTTTAAGACTGCTTTGTTGTCACTTAAACTATTTTAAGTAGTTTTATGAAAAAATAAACATGTAGTTTGTTGCATTACTATCTTCTGTAATACCACTGGAATTAGTTAACTTGTTTCATATATATTTATGTGGAATTCCTAAATTGCCAATGCCCATGATTGAGATTTATTTTATTTTTTATAATTAATAAGTTTTTTATTGTGAAGATATTATACAGAGGATTTACAATTACATGAGCAAGGTAATGAGTATATTTCTTATCAAGCATTTTTGCCTCCTCCTGCTAATTCAGTTAAGAGGAAGTCATTCCTAAGTATGGAATACCCCTAATCCAGTGGGACTAATGTCTTAATATAAATAATATTTGGGCAAAAGTATATACTTAAGGAGAAAGGCGGATGACACGGTGTTGTCTTTACAAAGCAAAGAATGCAATAGATTATCAGAATACCACCAGAAATGAGTTGAGCAGGATCAACTGGATCCTCTTGAATCGTGTCCAGAAGAAACTTACCCTGCTGATAGGTTTAATTTTGAATGTTCAGGGTTTATCTGAGGATATGAAATTGTGTTGTAGTTCATTCAGTCTGTGGGAGTTTCTCTGAGTAAGTGAAGATGACTAATAATTATCCACACAATTCTATTGTACTCCCAACAGAAAAAGGTATATATGTATGTGTCTGTGCATATATATATATATATATATATATATATATATATATATATATCTAAAATACAATTACTATTAGATCATATGATGACAAAATGTGTAGCATATACTTAGGTAGAGGAATTTTTAATAACTATAATACAGTATTTATTTAATTATGACTGAAACATGAGCATTGACATCATCACGAGGAGAGAAATAGAAAAATCCAGATAATGGAAACAAAATAGAATTTCAGAAGTATATGAGTTTGAGAATTGAATGAAGTTATAATTCCAGGGCAGACTTTGTGAAGAGAAACAGATATCCTCAGAATAAGCAGCTGTCTATGATAAATGATAAATTCCATCGGTGTTCCAAAAGTGAACAACTGTAAGGAGTTGAAGAATCATCCATCAAATGAAGTAATATGATGTCTTGTCAAGTTTGTAGCATTTGATAAAATTTAAAAAGTCAGGTATATGATTTAAAATTATAAGAAACTCAAAGGCAGTGTTCCTTTCAGGCTAGAACTGACTTAACATACATGGCCAGAAAGTGGATGCAGAAACATTGTGTTAAACAAATTTTGCTAATATCTATGGTTTCACATTTTTTGGTTATTAAGTGTGAAAAAATTGAAGAAGTCTCTAGGACTCTAAGTTATAATGCACAAAATCTTGGAAGATACATAAAAATTGTGCCTTTGATATAGACAGAAAGACCATTATCCATAAGCAGGAATTCTTGGTCTATCTCTGGAGGAGTCTTATCTGATGCATCTACAGAAATGAACAAGAGATGTGCCCCCAAATCTCCTAAACCCAGTGCTTCAATAAATGGAAAGAAAAATGAAATAAGCAGATAGACTTCATTGCAAATGTCATAAGATATATAAAGCAGAACAAAATGGTATTAAAGGGACCTAGGGCATACAGTACTTGAGAAGCACTTGACTTAAAGAAAGCAATTATCTGAGGCAAAGTCAGTTATGTGAAGATCTCAGGGTAAAGAGCTCAGTCTGAGTGTAGAAAAACTAGAACAAATGTATAAATTAAAGAATATTTTAGAGAAGAATGAGAAGGATTGGGAAGCCATATAAATGGAGAAAAAATGGAGAAAAAATATATGTAAATGAAATACCAAGAAATAAAACAGAAAAGCTGAGTTCGTGAATATTTTAGTACGTATTTTCGAAGTGAATATTTTAGTAAACTAGTTCTAGCTACATGAAAGTATTCATGAAAATATGGCTGTGAGTTGTTATAGGTTCTTTCAAAATCCTACTTTCTCAGGATCTACTGGATCTACTAATGTAAAGTACTATGCCTTTTCTGTGCCCTTAAGTAATGTCTGATGCTACAAATGATACAGGGAAGATATGTATAAGATCTTTAAAAGAATACATACTAGCAAGATGTATTTTTTTCATTTTTATTGTGAAAATACTGTACAGAGGGGTTACAATTACATGGGCAAGGTAACGAGTAGATTTCTTATCAAGCATTGTTGCCTCCTCCTTTGTTTCCCCTTTCTATCCCTTCCCATCGCCCCTCCTTCCCTCTCCCCTCTACCTCTCTCCCCCCCACTTGCTCCCAGCCAAAGTTGTAAAGTTCGTTTTTTGACATAACATCTTGTACATCTCATTGTTGCAATGGGTTTACCTGTATCTCTATTTAAACTATTTGTTTTTTCTTTACCCCTCCACAAATTATACCAACATCAAATACAGTGAAAACAGGGGTTATACCGTGGGGGAGGGACATACAAAGCAACAAAGAAATCGTATTATAAAAACGTTAGAAACAATCGCAAGAAAGAAAAACACATTTGAATCATTATTTTGGGGTTATTTCGCCTAACATCAACTTCTCTGACCGTTTCTACTTGTCTGAGACATATACTAGTAATTGCAAATAAGGGAAACCATGGGAACTATGTTTCTTTGAGCCAAGCTTACTTCACTTCATATAATTTTTTTCAAGTCTTTCCATTTCCTAGCAATGTTTTTCTTTCTGATGGAGGCATAGAGTTCCATTTGCTTTAGATATATTCATAGGACTTCTTATCGAGCCTCTACGAAGACAAAGAGAAGTATTCATATTTGAGTTTGGAGGGAAGACAAAGCAAAATACAGTCAGCATATACGCCACGAAAACATAATATTGATTTAATTGAAACACTGTTCTTTTTTTTAAGTGTTTACAACTTCCTTTTCAAACATAGAATTGACACTATATTTTGAAATATTGGCTTTTCTGTATGTCAATCATGAGAAAAACGTGGCTGAAATTAGAAAAGCAACTCCATTCGTAATAGTCCCACAAAAAATAAAATACCTAGGAATTAACTTAACCAAAGAAGTGAAGGACCTTTATGATGAAAACTTTAAAAATCTGAAAAAGGAAATCAAAACAGAACTTAGATAGTGGCAAAACCTCCCATGCTCCTGGATTGAAAGGATCAACATCGTGAAAATGGCAAAATTTCCCAAGGCTATTTACAAATTCAATGTGATACCTATCAATATTCCAACCTCATTCTTCAAGGAAATAGAAGAAGCAATCCAAAAATTCATATGGAACAAAAAAGGACCCCAAATAACAAAAGTAATCCTTAAAAGAAAGAACGGTGCTGGAGGAATATCAATACCAAATTTCAAACTGTACTACAAAGCCATAGTAATCAAAACAGCTTGGTACTGGCACAAGAACCGACCTCAGGAACAATGGAATAGAATTGAAAACCCAGAAATGAACCCAAAGACCTTTAGCCATTTAATCTTTGATAAGTGAGCTAAAAAAATTAGAATGATAAAGACAGCCTCTTCAGTAAACGGTGCTAACTTGCTTAACTACTTGTAGAAAACTAAAGCTAGATCCTTATATATCACCCTGCACCAGAATCAATTGCAAATGTATCAAAGACCTCCGAATCAAAGCAGACACTCTGAAAACATTACAGGATGGAATAGGAGAAACACTAGTTCTCCTTGGCACAGGCCGAAATTTGCTTAATAAGGACCCAGAAACACAACAAATCAAAGAAAGGTTGGACAAATGGGATTGCATGGAGTTGCAGAACTTCTTCATGGCAAAGGACATAGCTAGCAAGATCAATAGAAAACCAATGGATTATGAGAAGATCTTCACTAGCCATACAACGGACAAGGGTCTTATATCTAAAATATACTTGGAACTCAGAAAATTAAATCCCCCAACAACAAATCCTCAAAGAAACAACTGCCCAATAAATAAGTGGGCTACAGACTTAAAGAGAAACTTCTCTGAAGAGGAAAGAAGGATGGCCAATAGACATATGAAGAAATGCTCAAACTCTCTAGCCATAAAAGAAATGCAAATCAAAACAACATTGAGATATCACCTCATCCCAGTTAGAATGGCTATAATCAAAAACTCTAATAACAACAGATGCTGGAGGGAATGTGGACAGAAGGGGACATTAATGCATTGTTGGTGGGAGTGTAAACTTGTTCAACCACTTTGGAAAGCACTATGGAGGTTCCTCAAAATGCTCCACATAGAGGTGCCCTATGACCCAGCAATCCAACTTTTGGGCATTTAACCAAATGGTCACAAACAAGACCATACTGAAGCTACCAGCACAACTATGTTTATTGCAGCATTATTTACCAGAGTTAAGCTATGGAGCCAACCCAGATGCTTCTCAGTAGATGAATGGATCAAAAAAATGTGGTATATATACACAATGGAATTTTATGTGTCCATCACAATGAATGACATTGCCCCATTTGTTAAAAAATGCAAAGACTTGCAAACAATTATATGAAGTGAAGTAAAGCCAAGCCCAAAGAAACATAGGTCCCATGGTTTCCCTTATTTACTATAACTAGTACATGTCTGAGACAAGGAGAAAACGTCAGATACGATGATGTTAGGCAAAATGTACCCCAAGGTAAGTATTCAAATGTTTTTTCTTTCATTTGAGTGTTTCTAACATATTTATAAGATTATTTCTTTGTTGCTTTGTATGTCCCTCCCCCACGATATAACCCCTGCTTTCACTGTGTTTTATGTTGGTTTAATTTATGGAGGGGAAGGAAAAAAAAATGTTTTAATAGGGATACAGTTGGACTCATTGCAGCAACGAGATGTACAAGTCATTATATTGAAAAACAAACTTTACAACGTTGGGGGGGTTGGGAAGTGGGGGGTGGGAGGTGGGGGAGGGGGGTGGAGATGAGAACGGAAGTGATTGGACGGGGAAACAAAGGAGGAGGCAACAATGCTTGATAAGAAATGAACTCATTATCTTGCCCATGTAATTGTAACTCCTCTGTATGGTAGTTTCACAATAAAAAAAATGAAACATAGGTCTTATCCTTTCTTTATTTGCAATAGTTAGTATATGTCTAGGATATTCTTAGCAGATGAGCAGAATAGCTCAATAGCTACATAAATGTGGCCATATAAGATGATGCTAAGCAAAATGAACTACAAGATGTGGACACAAGTGGTTTATCTTTATTGTTGTTTTGTTTTAATGTACTATATGATTTTTTGTTTCTTTTGTTCCTACCCCTATGGTTTATCCCCTGTTGTCACTATGTTTGATTTTGGTACCCTGGTATTATATATATGTTTATTTGAATTTAGGAAGGGAAGAGGAAAACAGAATGATGAGAGAACGGATAAGGGGAACCAATGCAACATACACAAGACAATTTGTTGGAAATGATCCCTACAACTTGTGTGTGGGGTGGAAGGGAGAGACATTAGGAGAAAAATGAGGGTAGGAGTAACAAGTTTAACAAGAAATGTATTGATTACCTCATTTATGTAATTGTAACCCCTCTGTACATCACCTTGGTAATTTAAAAAAATGTTTCTGTCCTTTAACCATTGCTTATTTCTGATCACCAGCCCTGTCCTAAAGCTGCCCATAGGAAACACCAAGTACTATTTAAATGAGGGTAACAAATATAGAAAATTCTTGAGTTTTGTAGTTCTGTGACAGAAATGGAAGTCAAAGGAAACTACCTTTTTATTTGAAGAAGCAGAATTTTGCTTGGCTTTCAAAAAGTTAGCCACCATATGAAATATTGAGACATAAATGCCAAGTACTTAGTGCTATCCAAAAATACAACGTGATTCAATTTGCCGAGCACTCTTCTCATTCTCTTGTGTGAATTTAATGCTATGAACTGAGTGACAATATTCCTTTGAATTGGAAAGGAAAGCAGATTTGTTAACCATTAAGTGAAGGAGTTTGTAGATAGTGACTCAGAGAACCTTCAAAGTAAGTTTATATGGGTGAGAAATTGAGAGTCAGAGACTGAACATTACCATTCAGTAAATGTGAGTTATATTTACTTCCTACCTTAGAGTCTATGTTATTTCTGTTAATTCCTTAAACTGAGACAAATTTTAAGTAAATTGTAGGGATAAAAAATCATTTTATTTTTAACATACTCTCCAGTGATTCCATCTACACCTATGGGTTATTGAAACCATAAACATGAATCCCTTTCCATGCTTCGTTTGTAGACCTTTAGATACATTTCACTGTATTTGCTATCATTATTAAATAGTAATGTCAATTTGTGCAGATTAGTTGTTTGTATGTTATTGAAAATCTTAAATTGGAAAACTTGAATAAAAAAGAACCTTTTATTCCTACTGTTATGACTGTCATTACATGTCTCCTTCCCCTATTCTCTCTCATATTTTTCCGATCATGGGGCTTGAACTCTGGGTTTGAGTGCTGTCCTTCAGCTCCTCAACTCAAGGTTAGTGCTCTACCACTTGAGACACAGCGCCACATCCAGTTTTTTGGTGGTTTATTGGAGATAAGAGTTTCACAGAATGGCAATCCTCAGATCTCAACCTCCTGAGTAGCTATGATTACAGGCATGAGCCACCAGTGTCAGGCTACATGTCCCTTATTCTTTTGTTTTAATATATTTTTATTGTAAAGATACTGTACAAAGGGGATACAGTTACATGAGTAAGGTAATGAGTCCATTTCCTATCAACCATTGTTGCCCCCTCCTTTGTTTATATCCTACCATCCCTTCCTTCCCCAACTCTCCAACTTCTCCCTCCCCCATTCCAAAGCTGTAAAGTTCAATTACAACATATTCTTTATACCAGATTTGAAGGTTTAATGTAGCTTTGCCTTTAGACATTAGAATCAAGGTAAAAGCAGTTAACAATGCATGTTTAACTACAAGATTTGGCCTTTTATTTTATTTATCTATTTATTTTTTGTCGGTCATGGGGCTTGAACTCTGGGCTTAGGCACCATCCCTGTGCTCTTCAGCTCAAGGCGAGTGCTCTACCGCGCGAGTGCTCTACCGCTTGAGCCACAGGACCACTTCTGATTTTCTAGTGGTTTATTGGAGATAAGAGTCTCACGAACTTTCCTGCCTGGGCTGGCTTTAAACCGCAATCCTCAGATCTCAGCCTCCTGAGTAGCTAGGCTTAGAGGTGAGCCACCGGCGCCCAGTTTTGCCTTTTATTTTTTATTTAACATATTTTATTAATATGAGATATTTAGTTGTGAGTTTACACATTCACAGAGTTTATTATGAACAAATTCATCCAATCTACCAGAACCATATTCCTGCTGTGATCTTTCCCCATTTCAAATAGTATTTGGTTTCATGATATTAGAGAGATGAATGTCGATAGAGAGATATATGATACAAGAGATAGATAGATAGATAGATAGATAGATAGATAGATAGATAGATAGATAGATAGATAGATAGATAGATAGATAGATAGATAGATAGATAGATAGATAGATAGATAGATAGATAGATAGATAGATAGATAGATAGATAGATAGATAGATAGATACACAGATAGATAATGTAAGGTCCTTCAATCCTCTTTCCCCCCTGGTACACCTATTTAAACCAATCCTCTTCTTGCTGATTATTTCCTAGATAGTTCCCCTTTCACATTCATATCCTGTCACTACTACTAAGGTTATTAACATCATCATCTTTTATGTCTGCAATCCACAAATAAGCAAGAACATGTAAATAACTGGTTTTATGGGCTTAGCTCATTTCATTCAGCAAGATGTCCTCCATCTCTTGCAAATAGCATAATTTCATTTTTTTTCCTTTATGGCTGAGTACTATTACAAATTTTCCCTTTAAGACTCAGTAATATTACATGATACATATATATAGAGAGATACATCTAGTATATCTATGTAGTATTTATACGATCTATCTAGCTTGCTAGCTTGCTAGCTAGCTAGCTATCCATCCATAGTATGTTTCCCTTATTAGTCAGTTGCTGGAAACAGAGATGCAATATACATTGATTTACTTTCCTTAAACGCATGCTCAAAAAGAAGGAATCATATACTATTTTAGTATTATCAGGCACTCAATTCTGGTTTCCATAATGGTTGTAGGAGTTTACAGTTTCATCAATGTTTGTTGTTTGGATTCTTGATGATTGCCATTCTGATTGGCAGCATATTCTAATTGAAACAGAATATTAGATTATCTTTCCTTTGAATTCCTTTTAGATCTAAAGGCATTGAACATTTTTTCATATACTTATTACCAATTTATTTTGTTATTCTAAAAACAATAAACAAATTTGTTCAATTTACATGCTAATTTTAATAAGATTATTTGTTCCTTTGTAGTTTAATTTTTGACCTGCTTGTATATTCATTACAGTATTCTTATCCATTTAAATTTGAAAAAGATTTGCTCTCATTCTGTAAGTTATTTATTAATTCTGGCAATTGTTTCTTTTGATGGGTAGAAACTTTCAAAACATTGATGGAATCCCATAAATTCAATCTCATTTTTACTTGGTGGACTATTGTAGTCCTACTAAGAATATAATTGGCTAAGCCTAAATGTTTCAGTGTTTTTACCAAACATATTTTCCTCATATTGTTTTAAGGTTAAAGGCTTTCTATTCTTTTTTTTTGTTTGGAGTTGTTTTTCTATTAGATAAGGTATATCAGTCTAATTTCAGTCTCCTGAATGTTGACAACTAGTTTTACCATTTTTGCATATTCATTAAAATACTGATGCCCCTCTTCTGTATTTTTATTATAATCCTCGAATACATATTTTGATGTCTCCTGATAATAAAATTTCCCTCAGAATTTCTTCTAGCATAACTCACATCTCTCTAAAATTGCCATGTGTCAGTTTTTCTGTAGTGACGCTCTCATAGTCTTTACCAACAATATTTATGATAAGAAAACTTAACAATGATCGATGATAGGCAATCTTTAAGCTGCCTGTGCTGCTTAAGTCACATAATCGATCTACAACCTTGAAGAAATGGCTGCAGTACGGAAATAAGACACAACTAGGCAGAATCTTTCTATAAAGCTTTCTCATTTTGATTTGGAACCTCTACAGGCCATTTAATTCCAATGGTAATACTCTGTCTGTTATGGTAGAACATATTTCATATTCTTTTCTTAAAATATTTTTATTGTGAAAATACCATACAAAGGGGTTATAATTACATGAGCAAGGTAATGAGTACATTTGTTATCAAACATTGTTGCCTCCTCATTTGTTTCCCCTTTCCATCCCTTCCCACCTCCAACCTCAACCTCCATCCCCGTGCCAAAGTTGTAAATTTCATTTTTGACATAAAGTCTTGTACATCTCATTGTTGCAATGAGTCCACCTGTATCCCTATTTAAACAATTTGTTTTTTCACTTCCCCTCCACAAATTATACCAACATCAAATACAGTGAAAACACGGGTTATACCGTTGGGGAGGGGCAAACAAAGCCAAAAAGAAATCATCTTATAAATATGTCAGAAACAATTGCAGGAAAGAAAAATCATTCGCATACTTATCTTGGGTTCATTTCACCTAACACCAACTTATCTGACCGTTTCTCCTTATCTCAGACATATGCTAGCTATTGTAAATAAGGGAAACCATGGGACCTATGTTTCTTTGGGCCTGGCTTACTTCACTTCATATAATTGTTTCCAAGTCTTTCCATTTCCCAACAAATCGGGGAATGCCATTCTTTCTGATGGAGGCATAGAATTCCATTGTGTATATATACCACATTTTCTTGATCCATTCATCTACTGAGGGGCATCTGGGTTGGTTCCATATATTAGCTATGTAAATAATGCTGCAATAAACACAGTTGTGATGGTAGCTTTAGTATGGCCTTGTTTGTGATCATTTGGGTAAATGACCAAAAGTGGGAGTGCTGGGTCATAGTGTAGCTCTTTGTGGAGTCTTTTGAGGAACCTCCATAATACTTTCCAAAGTGGTTGAACAAGTTTACACTCCCACCAACAATGCAGTAGGGTTCCCTTCTGTCCACATCCCCTCCAGCATCTGTTATACAGAGAGAGCACATATTTCATATTCTTGTCTCAATATCTTTCCATCTTAATTTTTATCCTCAAACTACAGGCATGTTAATAAAGAGATGATAAGATTTCTGCAGGCCTGGTCTCAGTCTCTCTGTACATTACGTGATACTTGATGAGAAGTTCTACCAGCTAAATGCTCCCTTTGACTGTCTATTTTTGTGACTTTTTGAAAGTTAGGTTATTATTTTATTTCTGAGTCAGTCAGCATTTTGTTAGGTCATCATTGATGGTAAAATCATTACAAGAATTCTGCCAAGCTATGACATCTTAATAAATTATTAATACTTCATAGTCCAAAATAATATCATATTCCATCTTAGGTACTGTCACAAGAAAGGCACTAGAATCGATGCCAGCACTCACACACACACACATACACACACACACTCACACACACACATACACACACACACACACACACACACACACACACACACACACAAAATACATTGTAAAGTAGTTCTGTATGATTTCTCCAAATGCTTAAAATATATATATGCATAGTATTTTATAATTCTCAGAAACAAAGATTATACCCACAGATGTACCAATTGTGATGAAATATAATTTATATATTGACTAAGTGTTCAACATAAAAAATCAATGTACTTAACTAAATGTAGATAAATCAACAACAAATTTAGCTATAATTCTTGCTAGAATTCCAACCAGTTGTGGTAAACATCTCTTTAATACCAGACATCTGGAATAATCTAAAAATTGTTGTCATATTTACAGTCATATTTAATATAGGGTGAAAGACAAGATGACACATTGTCTAAAGTGTGGCCTTTTGGAAAAACTCTACCATGTGCCCTCTTTTTCTATCATATTGGTTTTCTAATAATGTTGTTTTCTGTTGTCTTTAGTGGTTTTTGTTTGATCTTTTTTGTTTTGTTTGCTCATTTATGTCTTTGGGGGGAGGTGAAGGGATGTACAAAAATGGAGGGATAAATGATGAACAGATGCAGCAATGCTACTCGTGAGACACTATCTTGAGAATGAACTATACAACTTGCGAGTGTAGATAGGAGGGAAAAACTGAGAGAGCATGGAACGATGATGTTGCCCAGAAAGAACTGTACAGGTTAGCTGACTTACATAACTGTAATCCCTTTATACATCACTTTTATAAAAATAATGAAATAGGGAAAAAGTCTTACCACTCTAAAAATAGTTAATGTAATTATCTCCAATAATTAACAACCATTCATTGATTATATACCAGAAATTAATACAAATCATTCTTTTTAAAGTACACTATATGATACAGTGTGGAAATACATTTGTCAGCAGTTGAAGTATATGTTTCCTCTATGAATCCTGCAGGTTTATTATGACTTTTCATACCATATTTTTTCTAAGATAAGGCAGTATATTATTGGAGTCAACAGTCTTAAGTGATTTTTGATGTAAAAATTGTTATAAATGAAATTTTTTAAAAACCTGATATCTAGAATGACAACTTTCTGAATCTTCAGTCTTCAAATCACTATAGCATTGATCTGAAATTATCAATCTTGAGGCCAGTTGTATAGAATGAGCTTTCAAATATTCATCATTTTCTTTAAGCAGTTAGATTTCTGGTATGAAATTGATACTTGTAGCAGCCAGAATATTTTTAAGGGCCACTGGGTATTCTGGAATCATTGCTTGTTATTCTTGATCTTTCAATCAAGCTCCAAAGTTATCAATAAGTTTTAATGTAGCAATTTCCTCTCCCTTTTCTACATATGTATCAATCAAAAGTGGTAGATACAAGAAATAACTGAGAGGTATCTTTTATGGTTTAGTGAAAGGAAGTTCCTGATTCTTTTTGAGATATAAAATTTGGAACTACCACAAATGTAAGCATATTTGAATTACAATCTCATATGATTACTTAATTTTTGACAAATATCTATTATATTGTTCTATTCAGCATTGTGTTTAACTTTTAATTTCCTGAAGTATGTATGACATAAGAAATGCATAGATCTGAGGTTTCTGATATTTCCATACTTTATTTTCTCCTATGATTCAGGATGAAATGGTGAGCTAGGAAAAGTCATTGGCAAATCAGCATTGACTATAAGTGCATAGTTCTAAGGGTATTACACAATGCAATTATAAATTGCATTAGATGTCTTTCACCACAATGTGTACAAACATAGAAACTGACCCATCCAAAGAAGATACATTAAATGAAAATGCAGTCATTTTTCATTAAGTTTCATAAAGAGATGTTTCTTTTATGATAATTTTATTGTTACTTATAGAATTGATTTAAAATCATGAGTGCATACCAACAATTTTATGCATAAAAATCATGCCATGAACACTTCATGAACTATTAGCCATGTGCCTGAAGCTCACCTCTGAATTTGTAGTTATACATCAGCGTGAGTTCCAGAGGATTGAAGATTGAGGCCAGCTCAAATAGAAAACTTCATGGACTCACTTGCCAAATCTACAAGCAAAATGCAGAAATAGATGCATGGCTCAAGTGGCAGTAGCAGCTCAGCATGTAAGCCTATTGAGTACCCTATGTTCAAATTCCAGTATTGCAAAAAAATTAGTCAATAATTTTATATTTCCTTTACAAACAGGGATGTTGAACATTTCGTCATGTGTTTCTTTGCCATTTTTGTCTCTTCTTCTGAGAAGTTTCTCTTTAGTTCCCTTGCCTATTTAGTAATTGGTTTGTTAGGTTTGGGGGGATTAGTTTCTTAAAGAAAAACATGAGGAAATGTTCACCATCCCTGATTGTAAATGATATGCAAATAAAGACAACCCTGCCATTCCACCTTACACCAGTCAGAAAGGCCCACATCCTAAAGTCAGCCAATGACAAATGCTGGAGAGGATGCAGAGAAAGAGGAACCCTATTACACTGCTGATGGGAATGTATACTTATCCAACCATTTTAGAAATCAGTCTGGTGGATCCTCAGAAAACTAAATAGTGACCTCCCCTATGACCCAGCCATACCACTTATAGGCATCTATCCTGAACAACAGGAACCAGTATACAAGGACAAATGTACCTCCATTTTATTGCAGCACTGTTCACAATAGGCAGGATATGGAAACAACCCAGATATCCCACCACAGATGAATGGATCCAAAAATTATGGTATTTATACACTATGGAATATTATGCAGCCATTAGAAAGGGCAAAATAATGGCATTTGCAAGGAAATGGATGGAACTAGAAGAAATCATGTTGAGTGAGGTAAGCCAAGAACAAAGAGACAAATGGCACATGGTCTCGCTGAAAAGTAGATGTTAAATCCAAAACCTAAGTAGATATGACAAAGTTAATAAGACTTAAGAAACAAATAACTTCCACTCACCTGGTTGAATCACTACTAAATAATCCCATGCTGCTGATCACATATATGGTATATATGTGCACACCAGAGGGAAACCAGAAGGACACAGAACTAGATGGAATCAGGGAAAAACATACAACACTGGGACCCATCAGCTGCACTGGACATTGATCAAAATGAACTAAGCAACACAATGGCAGCAATGGGAGTGAGCGAACTATGGAAAAGAGGGATCAGCTGATGCTATGCAAAATGAAAAAAAATGTACATATCACCCAATGTGGAAGAAATAACTGTATTGTCAAAGCTCATAGAACACATAAATGTTATAGAGCACGATAGACAGTTTGGCCCATGAAAGTTAGATTGTGTTTGTAATTTTAACTAGGCATCACTATCCCACAATACTGTGAAATTTGGGAAATTATGTAACCACTTAATCACAATAAAGAATTTGATCTATCTAGTGGGGGTAGTGGTGTGTTAAATTCCCCAATAATTAATGTGTTTGGATCTATGTGAGATCTGAGGAAAAGTATTGGTACTCCGTTGTTTGGTAAATATATATTTTGAATTGTAATATCCTCCTGAAGGGGAGATCCTTTAATTAGTATGTAGCGACCTTTTTTATCTCTTCTTACTAATTTGAATTTGAAATCTATTTTATCTGATATTAGGATTGCAACTCTCACCTGTTTACGGGGGCATTTGCTTGGTAGGTTTTGTTCCAGCCTTTCACTATCAAAATGTGTTTGTTTTATGGGCCAGGTGTGACTTGTGAAGGCAGCAGATAGAAGGATCTTGCTTTTTAACCAACTAGACAGTCTATGTCGCTTAATTGCAGAGCTTCTGCTTGGCAAAGGACATAGCTAGCAAGATCAATAGAAAGCCCATGGATGATGAGAAGATCTTCACTAGCCATAAAACAGACAAGGGTCTCATATCTAAAATATATATGGAACTCAAAAAATTAAATCCCCCAACAACAAATCCTCAAAGAAACAACTGCCCAATAAATAAGTGGGCTACAGACTTAAAGAGAAACTTCTCTGAAGAGGAAAGAAAAATGGCCAATAGAAACATGGAGAAATGCTCAAGCTCCCTAGCCATAAAAGAAATGCAAATCAAAACAACACTGAGATAGCACCTCACCCCAGTTAGAATGGCTATAATCAAGAACTCTAATAATAACAGATGCTGGAGGGAATGTGGACAGAAAGAAACCTTACTCCGTTGGTGGTGGGAGTGTAAACTTGTTCAAGAACTTTGGAAAGGGGCTGGGAAGTTGGCTCAGAGGTAGAGAGCTTGCCTTGCATGCCTGAGGCCCTGGGTTCGATTCCTCAGCACCACAAAGCAAAAAGAAAAAAGCCGGAAGTGGCGCTGTGGCTCAAGTGGTAGAGCGCTAGCCTTGAGCTGAAGAGCTGAGGGACAGTGCCAGATCCAGTGTTCAGGCCCCATGACCGGACCCCCCCCCCAAAAAAAAAGACTCCACATAGAGCTCCCCTATGACCCAGCAGTCCCACTTTTGGGCATTTACCCAAACGATCACAAACAAGATCATACTAAAGCTACCAGCACAACTATGTTTATTGCAACATTATTTACCATAGCTAAGATATGGAACCAACACAGATGCCCCTCAGTAGATGAATGGATCAAGAAAATGTGGTATATATACACAATGGAATTCTATGCCTCCATCAGAAAAAATGGCATTACCCATTTGTTAGGTAATGGAAAGACTTGGAAACAATTATATGAAGTGAAGTAAGCCAGGCCCAAATAAACATAGGTCCCATGGTTTCCCTTATTTGCCATAACTAGGATATGTCTGAGACAAGCAGAAACGATCAGGTAAGTTAATATTAGGCAAAATAAACCCCAAGATAAGGACTCAAGTGGTTTTTTTTCTTGTGATTGTTTCTAACATGTTTATAAGTTGATTTTCTCCATTATATTTCAAAATATTTTCTCATAGTTAATTATATTTGACAACATTGTTAAAGTGTTTCCTGATGAAACAGTTACTTTTCTGTATGAGTCTGTGAGAGTGATTCTGAAAAATTGTCTTTTCATTTGGTGGTCTGAAAAAGTCACTTTTACCAAAAGGGAGTGTATGTGACCTGCTGAAAGTGTAGATTGAAGAAAAAGGCAGAGGAAGCCATATCTCTATCTTTGAGAGCAGGGATATTTGCTTTCTCTGTTCTCAGGCATTACTGTTTATTTTATTTTGGCGGGGGGGGGGGGTGTCCGGTCGTGGGGCCTGAACTCTGGGCCTGGGCCCAGTCCTCAACTCTTCAGCTCAAGGCTAGCTTTCTACCACTTGAGCCACAGTGCCACTTTCGGCTTTTTTCTTTTTGCTTATGTGGTGTTGAGGAATCAAACCCAGGGCCTCAGGCATGCAAGACAAGCACTCTACCACTGAGCCACCTTCCCAGGCATTAGTGTTTATGACTATGAAAGATTTCACTTAGGCAAGGATTCAACAGTCTCTCATTACTCAAACTTTTGATCTCAATTTGAATTGCATACCTGCTTTCCTGATTCTCCAGACTAAACACAGACTATCATGGGACTTCTTGTCGTCTAGAATCAGTCCAATTCCCATAACAAACACCCATTTGAGAAAAGTACAGTGGAAGATATCATGTAGGGTTTACATATACCGGTATATGATACAAACCATTCATTAAAGAAATATTTGTACATCTACTTCAATATAAAACTTTGAAACTATACCGTAATTGCTCAAGAATTCTCTCTAAAATGTAGTATAAAATATGAGAGCTGAAACTGATTATATTAGGACTAATAAGTGTCAGTGCCCTTCATTATTCTCTAAAGAGAAATAAAATCATTCATCTACAAACGTATCTTCTGCAATCATTAATTTAAAATACATAACAGCAACACTAACAAAAACTAACTATAGCAAAGTTTCAGAAGAAAAAAATCTATCTATCATCTATGTATCTATGTATCTATTTGTCTATCTGTATGGAGTTAGAAATCAACTCTGAGATGAACTCAGGCTAATGTAATAAAAAAGGAAATATGGCTGTGTACTCATACTTCATTACATACAGGACAGCAATGAAAGCCAAAATTCATTTCTCTCTGGCATTCACTAATAAAAGGACTTTTAACACATTATTCACCCACAAAACTCAAATGATAAATATTTCTTAAACATGTGAACGTTAGCTGGGTGATTTTCACTCACACCTATAATCCTAGATACTTAAGAGACTGAGATCTTGAAGACTATAGACTAAAATCCAGACTGACGAGAAAAGTCCCCACGACTCTTTTTCTAATGAATCAACAAAATATTGACTGAAGACATGTTTCATTTTATTCTTGAGTCATTAAGCCAAGGAAAGAAAGAGAGATCTGGAATTAAGGTCCTGGCATAAACACAAGGAATATGTAAATGAAGTAAACAAATAAGTAGCAAGGCAAATCTTTTCTAAATGTTCCATGATAGTAAATTTTTTATATTAACATAGTAAATCATGTGTTATTATGTCATAATCACCTTGAAAGTAAAATAAAGCAGTTACAATAGAATTAATCTCCTAAGGATATAGTTGATATTAGTCGAATCATCAACTGGTATAAATACTTGAAGGGCAACTGACAAATTGCTATAAATGGAATCTGAAGTAGCATGAAAAAAAGGAGTTAATTGGAGTTAGTCTTGTAAAGGGCTATACACTTTTGTGTGTACACACACACACACACACACACACACACACACACACTTTTTTCCTCCTTGAATACTCACAAAGAAAATTGAAGAAATCTTCCTTCATCGTTTTTCCATAATAAAGTTAAGAGCAAATATTTTGAAATATACTTTAATTCTTCATATAAAAGCTCATTTCCCGGGGGAAAAATTTCTTCCAAAACCCTTCCACTCTAATAATTAAGCCAATTCTATCTCCCATAGCTTTTTCCACTTATATAAAAGAGGACAAACCTAGGAAGATACCACATAGAAGCCATAGATACTGCCAATGACAAGGTAAAAATTAAATATCATTTAGAGAATATTTTCTCTCACCACTACAAGACAGCAAAATAGTTGTAAGAGTGGTATTTAACAAAACCCAAGAGTAACAAAACACTCAAGGAACTTGAATTCATTGCAATAATAATTACAACAAACAGTAAAGCCAGTCCAGATCTCTAATGGTTTTAAGTTAAGTGAATTTTCAGAGCTTTGGTTATCTTTGTTACTATTTTGATATACATTTCAAAATCCTAAATCTTCTGACATAATGGTCTTAAACATGTAATGGTGACTATATGTAAAAATGAAAAAAAAATACTTCTTTGTTCAAAATACATGTCTGCCCTTTCTATCTGTTACTACTAGGGGAAGAAAAAAATATTAACTTGAGTTGACTTTAACAATAGCTTATAGAAGTGTACATTACTTAAATTTTCTTTAAATTCTCTTTCCTCTAACCTTTACTAGGCTTGGTTAAGGATGGATTATTTTGGTATACCTTGAATAATTTTCTTTTGAATCCTAGGCTGGACTAATCAGTTTGTGTGTATTTAATTAATTTAATAATTAATTTAATTATTCCATGCCTCAGGTTGTATAAGATGTAACTAATGGTCATTTTTTCCCTTGTGATAAGTGCAAAGGTTCGTATTACTTCCCTGACAAAGTATCTCCTTTTAATGAGACTTAAATACAAGCAAGACATACAATTTTTCCCAAAGAAGTGTTAAAGCTGCACAACTATTGGATATTGAATTTTAAATTTTTATCTTTATGTAATAATCTATTAAATAAAATATGCTTAATTTGCTTTATTCTCTTCTGACTGAAAGACTCAAATATATAATCTATTTTTATGCTTACAAATGCTAAATGGATTTTTCACCTAGTTTCTGGAATCTACTCATTAAACTGATTCAAAGAGAATCACTTAGCAGTTTTCTCTAACCTATCCTTTGCATCTAATTGTTTGCAGTTGAGTCAATATATGTTTGTCTTTAAATGTTAAACACATAAGCAGCAATGTTTATGCTGTTTAAGTGTGATTAACTTGTGAAAAATGCATCAAGTGCCCTGAGATCTGCAGCATTTATTTAAAAACTATGTCTAAAGTTTTGAAGAATAAAAAATGGCTTGACAAGGAGGCAGCGCACAAAGATTCTGACACATCAAGGGAAGAAGATCAAACAGGAAGAGAGCAGGCATATTCCCACTGATGGCTTCAATGTCTGGCTGCACTGCAAGGGGCCCAGAGAACAGGCAGACATGAAAAATAGAGAAAGAAGAGAGACATGAATCTCAAGGTGAAGAAATGAAAGACCGTTTGACATTCAAAAATGATTTCTATTTTTGCAAGTTTTGCACCATGAATAAATTCAACTCAACCTAACTTAGTTAAGTCACAATGCAACTAGTTTTCTACATATGTAAAGAATGTAACAACAGCACATTATCTCTCATCAAATGTTTCTATTAAATAAATCTGAGCTTTCATAAATTTTCTTTTTGGTAATATGTTAATTATCCTTAAGTACTTGTTCAAAGGCATTTCAATTCAGCACTCCAATTTATGACCACAATGCATCTTGATCGATGTTACCCCTTTACAATTTTTCAATAACATCTAATATAACATAAAAAATAGATGGGTGAGATGGATTTTAAAATTTGTAAGACTTTAATTTATTTTCCACAAAACTTAGAATAAATTTTTACATTTCTTTATACATAATAAACGTTAATTGATTAAATGACATGATCTAGCTAAGCACTGACTGGAACATTTAATTATGTTCTCAGGGTTTTTTTGTATTGTCCAGTCATCTATTATTTTAAATTTCAATATTTAAATTAATTAAGTTGTGTTTCAAATGCAAGCTATTCCACCATCTGTATGGCACTGGCTTTAGGTTAGAATTAGTTATTTTCAAATTCTCTTGAGTAAAAGCATATAGATATAGCCAAATAGGGCAAAAGAAATGGGAAGAAAACTATACTAAATTAAAAGTATTGGATTTAAAATCACATGGCACATTTAAAACAATAGTAATAAAGACAGACCTCTTGTGTCCATATCTTGGGGTTCATTTAACTTAACATCATCATATATGGTCATATGTACACGCTTTTGAGCTTTTCAGCTCATCTGATAAGATTATCTTATATGTCTACTAATTACTGCAAATAAGGGAAACCATGGGACTTTAATTTCTTTGGGACTGGGTGACTTCACTTAATATGATTTTTTTCAAGTCTTTCCATTTCCTAACAAATGGGGTGGTGTTGTTCTTTCTGATGGAAGCACATAAATCCATTTTCTTGGTCCACATTTTCTTGATCCACTCATTTACTGAGAAGCATCTGGTAATGTACTCACTGCATTACTCATGTAACTGTAACCCCTCTGTACAGCATCTTTACAATGAAATAAAATTAAAAAAAGAAAAGCCAAATGATGATTTTTAAATATCTTTTAAAAAGTAATGGATTTAAGAATGTATTAGACCTAGATTAGAAGTTTACTTTTAAAAAGTGGGATTTTGTTTGAAATCCAGTAGAATCCAGATAGGGACTGTTAGCTTATTTCAAATGTCTTTGGTACACACACACCCACACACACACACACACACACTTCTTCTTCTTCTTCTTCTTCTTCTTCTTCTTCTTCTTCTTCTTCTTCTTCTTCTTCTTCTTCTTCTTCTTCTTCTTCTTCTTCTTCTTCTTCTTCTTCTTCTTCTTCTTCTTCTTCTTCTTCTTCTTCTTCTTCTTCTTCTTCTTCTTCTTCTTCTTCTTCTTCTTCTTCTTCTTCTTCTTCTTCTTCTTCTTCTTCTTCTTCTTCTTTCTTCTTCTTCTTCTTTCTTCTACCACTGAGCCACCTTCCCAGCACCTTTCCTATCATCTTAATGCATTCAGTATTTCATTTTGAATTGAAACATTGCTTCCATCAACACTAAAATAAAATATATAAAAATACTAAAGTTTTAGTTACATAATCATATACTATTAAATAGCATTAATGAGCCATGTCGGCAATCCTGATTTTAAAACCTGAAAGAAATTAGAAATTAAGAAGAAATGTGATAATTAAGAATTATCTGAGGAATAATGAGACTATTGGAACAATTTAATCAAGAGATAGTGTTTTCCATTAAAAGTATTTCTCACGCACGGGGGATGGGAAGGGATGGGAAGGGGAAACAAAGGAGGAGGCTACAATGTTTGATAAAAAATGTACTCATTATCTTGCCCATGTAATTGTAACTCCTCTGTACAGTATTTTCACAATAAAAAAATAAAAAAAATTCTCACCCAGTTTGTATTTATATTATAATAATGGAAACTTTGACTTGAGAGTATCAATGTTGCATTTTCCCCAATCTTCATTTTATTTATGTGTTAAGACTCAAGATTGTGAATGTCTTTCCTTTGTGATTTGGTAAAATAATTAACTGGAAATATATAATACAATATTTGAGATGAACTCCAATTTTTAATCCCAGTATAATCATTCTACACTTCCATTTATCAACTACAGATGGACGGTTGCTAGGGATATTTGACTGAGAGGGAAAAGTATTTCACTAGGATTTTTTAAGGAAAAACTTTCATAAGCCCTTTCAAGGAACTAGAAGATCATTTTCAGTGTGACTAATGTCAGTATTACCATTTTGACTTTCATATTACTCTGAACTTGATTGAAATGTTTTTATTATTTTTTTAATTTTATTTTATTTTATTTGAGAACATACTGTACAGAGGGGCTATAATTACATGGGCAGGATAATGCATACATTTCTTACCAAGCATTGCAGCCTCCTCCTTTGTTTACCCTTCACCTCCCTTCCCAGCCTCCCCCCTCCCCCCACCCAATTATATCCCCCTCCCCCCCCACACCGACATTATAAAGTTGGTTTTGACCTGACATTTTGCACTTCTCATTGTTGCAACAGGTCCACCTGAATCCTTAAACGACTTGTTTGTCCCCATCTCCTCCACATGTTATACTGACATCAAATATAGTGAAAGCGGGGGTTACACTGTGGGGGAGGGACATACAAAGCAACAAAGAAATAATCTTATAAATGCGTTAGAAACACATGCATGAAAGAAACGAAAACATTAAAATACATATTTAAGGGTTCATTTTCCTAACATCACATTATCTGACCTTTTCGGCTTGACTCATACCTATACTAGATATTGCAAATAAGGGAAACCATGGGACCTATGCTTCTTTGGGCCTGGCTTACTTCACTTAATATAATTTTTTCCAAACCTTTCCATTTCCTAACAAATGCGGAAATGTCATTCTTTCTGATGGAGGCATAGAATTCCATTGTGTATATATACCACATTTTCTTGATCCATTCATCTACTGAGGGGCATCTGGGTTGGTTCCATATATTAGCTATGGTAAATAATGCTGCAATAAACATAGTTGTGCTGGTAGCTTTAGTGTGGTCTTGTTTGTAAACATTTGGGTAAATGCCCAAAAGTGGGATTGTTGGATCATAGGGGAGATCTATGTGAAGTCTTTTGAGGAACCTCCATACTGCTTTCCAAAGTGGTTGAACAAGTTTACATTCCCACCAACAATGAAGTAAGGTTCCTTTCTGTCCACATCCCCTCCAGCATCTGTTGTTGTTAGAGTTCTTGATTTTTGCTCTTCTAACTGGAGTGAGGTGAAATCTCAATGTTGTTTTGATTTGCATTTCATTTATGGCTAGGGATGTTGAACATTTCTTCATGTGTCTATTGGCCATCCTTCTTTCTTCTTCAGAGAAGCTTCTCTTTAAGTCTTTCGCCCACTTATTTATTGGGCAGTTGTTTCTTTGAGGATTTGTTGTTGGGTGGTTTAATTTTTTGAGGTCCAAGTATATTTTAGATATGAGACCCTTGTCCGTTGTATGGCTAGTAAAGATCTTCTCCCAATCGGTGGGCTTTCTATTGATCTTGCTAGCTATGTCATTTGCCCTGCAGAAGCTCTGCAACCTTATGCAATCCCATTTGTCTAACCTTTCTTTGATTTGTTGTGCTTCCGGGTCTCTATTCAGAAAATTTCGGCCTGAGCCAAGGAGACCTAGGGTTTCTCTTATTCCATCCTGTAATGTTTTCAGAGTGTCTGCTTTGAGTTCAAGGTCTTTGATCCATCTGGAGTTGATTCTGGTGCAGGGTGATATATAAGCATCTAGCTTTAGTTTTCTACATGTAGTTAACCAATTTTGCCAGCACCATTTACTGAAGAGGCTGTCTTTCTTCCATTCTATTGTTTTAGCTTCCTTATCGAAGATTAGATGGCAATAGGTCTGTAGGTTCATTTCTGGGTTTTCAATTCTATTCCATTGGCCCTGAGGTCTGTTTTTATGCCTATACCAAGCTGTTTTGATTACTATGGCTTTATAGTAGAGTTTGAAATTTGGTATTGATATTCCTACAGCAGTATTCTTTCCGTTGAGGAGCGTTTTTGCTATTCGGGGTCTTTTATTGTTCCATATGAATTTTTGGATTGCCTCTTCTATTTCCTTGAAGAAGACAAGGATGCCCACTCTCTCCACTTCTCTTCAATCTAGTATTAGAATGCCTAGCTACAACAATAAGACAAGATGCAGACATAAAGGGGATCCAAATAGGGAAAGAAGAAATAAAACTCTCCCTCTTTGCAGATGACATGATCTTGTATTTAAAGAATCCCATAGACTCCACTCCCAAATTACTCAAGCTGATTCAAAACTTTGGCAAAGTAGCAGGTTATAAATTAACCCCCCAAAATCAATGGCTTTTCTGTATGCCAACAATGAGAAAAGTGTGGCTGAAATTAGGAAAGCTACTCCATTTGTAATAGCCCCACAAAAAATAAAATACCTAGGAATTAACTTAACCAAAGAAGTGAAGGACCTCTATGATGAAAACTTTAAAATCTTGAAAAAGGAAATCAACACAGAACTTAAAAAATGGCAAAACCTCCCATGCTCCTGGATTGGCATGATTAACATCGTGAAAATGGCAATACTTCCCAAGACTATCTACAAATTCAACGCGATACCTATCAAAATTGATTGAATGTTTTTAAAGAGAATTATTTGAGATGCCTACAGTATTAAAACTGCCACTCAATATTGATAAAATTTCACTTGAAAGAAAATTATATATTACTTTTAATCAAATTTCTATAGTGTCATTATGACTTTTACAAAGACCAGGGACTATGAATTAAGTGAAATTAAAATATTTTTAAGTTAATCTGTTCATTTGATTTTTGCATATGTTCACTAAATCAGAAATTCTATGTTGTCTGTGTTTGCATTGTACATTCTGGAGTGAATGCTGTTCTCATAAAATTTTTGCTTACATATGCTCTTTTTCAGGAGCGTAAGAAAGGGTTTGGAAGGTTCAATATGGTAATAAAAGGGAAATTTATTGCAGGTTAGCTAAGAGAAATCGGCATAACTTTGAATTCATCTAATATATGTTTTATACAGTTAAATATGAAGCAAAGAAAGAAATGGAATTCCTTTCAAGCCATAGTATATTATCATTCAACAATTTAAACACTATAACTGCTTAAACTTGCCAAAGGCTCAACTCTATCTCCCCGAAAATTGTAAAGTCTATCCAGATTGTAGTAAAAAAGGCTATTTATTTTGAAGTGTAATCTTTAGTGTTGTTATCCCTACAGCATGATCAAAATAGGATTTCAGACTCTGCATTGAATTTTATTTCATGTATCTCTCAACATTCAAGTTCCCTAAGATTAATATAAAACATTTCAAAGAAAAGAGTAGTATTATTTATACGGTGATCTGTGACGAATAATAAATATCTTAAATGCTGTGCTGATCATCAGTGTTATACTATTTAACTACCCCCATGATTTTATTTGTTCCAACAAAAATCTGTAAGCTTCAATTAAGAGCACCTGTTTCATCTGTGTTGACAATTATATTATAATGGGTTAACCAAAGAACCATCCTTCCTTTTCTTCTTTCGTGTTCAAATATTTACTTCGAACAATTTCCTATTCAGTGTCTTCTTTTGATTTTCTGTTCTGTTTTCATTTTTAACCAAACTTACAAAGGGAAAAAAAAAAGACCTCAGTTGTATTTTCTATTATTATTTCTCCTCTAAATATAAACACCCTTTTCCTACTTGAAATTTCTAAGCCCATTGTCACTCATTTCCTTGGCATAATTTTGACCTCTTATTTTTTCCCTTGATGGATACTGTCATTTTCTTCCTTCAGTGATATGACCTCCTTGTTTCCCCACGAAACATAATTTCTGATTTTCTGCTATAATAGAATCTAAAGCACACTGATCTCATTTATTTTATACTTTGAGAGGACTTTTTGCTTAGCTTATCTAAGTCAGTTTCACTCATTTTGAATTTCTGTAAAGAATTCACTTCTATGTTTTGTAACAATAGTTTATTTTTTAAATTTATTATAAAGGTGATGGACAAGGGGGTTATAGTTGCATGAGTAAGGTAATGAGTACATTTCTTTTTAAACACTGTTACACCTCCCTCATTTTCTTCCCCTTACCACTCCTCACTCCCCTCTCTGCCCAAGCAGTAAAGTTCATCTCCAAAATAGTGTCTAGTGAGTATCATTGTTGCATTAGTTCATGTTATGTCCTGTTGTTTCTGTGATTCCTATTTTCTTCCATGGATCAGATAAGCTCACATACAATACAAAGGGTACAAAAAACTAAAACAGAAAGAAAAAAAGAGAAATAACTGCATACAGGACATAGTAAGTACCTCTTGTTTCCAATTCTTGGAGTCCATTTTGGTATGCTATGCATTTAGCAGTTGTGATACTCTGCTAAGTATATCATAGACATATTTTAGTTATTAAAAAAAAGGGAAATTATGTAGCCTGTATTTCTTTGGACCTAGCTTGCTTTGCTTAAGGTAATTTTTCTAGGCTTTTCCATTTCCTTACAAATGGGGCAATAGCATTGTCTCTGATGGAAGCATAGAACTCCATTGTATGTATATATACATCTTGCTGATTCATTCCTCTCCTGAGGGTATCTGGGTTGGTTCCATACCTTAGCTATGATAAAAAAAAAAAAAAAAACGCTGCAATGAACATGTAATGCTGCTGGGGATGTGGCCAATCTAATGCTACTACACTGTTTTTGGGAGTGTAAAGTTGTTCAACTACTCTGGAAAGCAGTATAGAGGTTCCTCAAAAAGCTAAACATATACAAGATGAGGGAGTAACAATGCTCAAGAGGAAATGTACTTATTACCTTACTCATGTACCTACAATCCCTCTGTACAGTATCTTTACAATTCCCCTATGACCCAGCAATCCCACTCCTGGGCATTTACCCAAAGGACCATAAACAAGACTATACTGAATTTACCATCATTTCTATTTATTAGCCAAATATTTCTTTAGACAGCTGGGAAAGAAAAGCTTCTAATATTATATTTAATCATTTTCCTAAAAAATTTGTAGAACATGTATAAAGTCTAATGGGATCATTATATGCATTTTCTTCACTAATTTCTGTTTATTTTTCTCCTTTGCAAATTATATTTTATACACTACTTAGATTTCCTTCTCAATCTCCAGAAATATACTTTTATAGATCATAATTCCTACCCAAATAATTTTCCAAATAACTTCTATTTGCAAAATAATTTTTCATTAAAACCATTTCATTGAATTAAATATGTCTATTTTGGAATAAGACATAGTATTTAATTTTTAATATTTATTAAATGTTTAGAAATTTTATATTTTACTAGATGTGTGCTTTGTTTTGGTCAAATATGACATTTTTTAAAATATTAATTGATAACTATTTTCATGAAATATGGGAACTTGGAACATACTGTCACTTTGACTTTACCTGTAAGATTCTCCTAAGTTGTCTTAAGTTTTAGCACCTCTCACATGAACATTTTTATTTAAATGTATCAAGAGAAATATATCTGCTTTCCCAATCTTATTCAATTTTCTTCCCTAAGGGTCAACTTCAAATCAATTTTGGAAGAGAATACATTTTATGAGTACATATTATTTGTATGTGGCTGTAATACATAGTTCTACATTAGGAGAAATAATCCCTCCCCTATTTATTTTCATGAATGAATTGACATCTGGTGTTTTCCAAATGGACTATATGTTGGCTTTCTTATTTTTATTTATTTTTAATATAACTTTTAAAATGGAAGGTGAATTACAAAATCATGATTTTTTTCTAATATCATTGTTTTCTTTGTGTCTATTATTTTGAATGAGGTCACTACAAATTCCTAAGTGTGTGATGTACTTTCATGTTGGTCTCATTTCTTATATTTACTAATATTCTATCCAGGATACATTTAAGAAGATGCAGTTACTTTGTTTTGATTTGATGGTCATGATATATTTTTTCCTTTGAAGCCTCCATTCCTTCGTCACGAATTTTGAATGTAAAAATGTAAAAAAGAGAAAACATGTTTACTAGTATTAAGAATGCTTGAAAAACAATTTACACTAACAGCAAACTTTTTCCTTTCTTTTTTGAATTAAGTTTTTTATTGTGAAAATATTCTACAGAGGGGTTACAGTTACATGAGCAAGGTAATGAGTACATTTCCTAACAAGCATTGTTGCCTCCTCCTTTGTTTTTCCCCTACCATCCCTTCCCTCCCATCTCCAGGGCTACACCCCTAAGCTCACCTCTCTACCTCCCACTCCTCTACCCCTCCACTCCTCCACCCCTGCCTAAATTGTAAAGTTCATTTTTCTGTCTTGTACATATCGTTGTTGCAATGGTTCACTTGTATCCCTATTTAAACAATTTGTTTTTTCCCTTCCCCTCCACAAACTATACCAACATCAAATACAGTGAAAACAGGTGTTATACTGTGGGAGAGGGACATACAAAGCAACAAAGAAATATCTTTTAAATATGTTAGAAACAATAGCAAGGAAGAAAACAAAAAATACTTATGTCCTTATCTTGGGGTTCATTTTGCTTAACATCATCTTATCTGACCTTTTCTGCTTGTCCCAGCATATACTTATGCTTTATTGCAAATAAGGAAAACTATTGGACCTTTGTTTCTTTGGGCCTGGCTTACTTCACTTAATATAATTTTTTCCAAGTCTTTCTATTTCCTAACAAATGGGGTAATGTCATTCTTTCTGATAGAGACATAGACTTCCATTGTGTACATTTTCTTGATCCCCTCAGTAGATGAATGGATCAAGAAAATTGTTATTCTTTCTGACATTGTGTTGCTATATAGCCCGAAATTTCATTCAACCCGTGTGTGTGTGTGTGTGTGTGTGTGTGTGTGTGTGTTTGTGTGTGTGTGTCTGTGTGCCACTGCCTCCTGTTGTTGCTAGGCTTTCTTGCCCATAACTAGTGCTCTAACACCTCAGGCATCCCTCTAAATCAGCTTTTTACTAGTTAATTTGAAATGAGATTTTACAGGCATTTCATCTTAGGCAGGCTTCCTACCATGATCCTCTGATCTCGGTCTCTGGAGGAAAGCTAGCACCAAAAATGGAGAATGAAGTATATAAATAAATAAATAAATCAGATAAGAAACACTGATGTGAAGATGGAGATATCATAATTTTTATACAGGGCCATCTGTGGTGGTTCTTGCCTGCTATCCCAGTTACTTATGAAGAGAAGACTGTAAGAAGTTTGAAGCCAGCTGGTGCAATTAGAGAGGACCTGTTACACCGAACATCTGTACAATGTAACATGCACCTGTGATTTCCGTTATGGTAAGAGCTGTAGGCTCAGCAGCCCTAGGCACCCAAAATGGTACTTAATTTGGAAAATAAAGAAAGAGGCAAGTAAGGTCAAGTGTTATATTGCATGCCTTGTAAGCATGAGTCCCTGAGTTCATATGTTAAAATCTACATAACCTACATATATATGTGAATATACATATGTATAAAAGTTCAGATATATGTGTGTGTATATATATATATATATATATATACTATATCTATATATAAAGTGAAGATAAGTAATACAAATTCTTTGTGAATTTTAAAGAAAATAGTGGTGAGGCAAAAATGGCATTCATGATTAAGATTCTAGGAACCATGATTTTCTAGAATCTATTCAAACAATTTTACTTTTATTCTCATTCTAAAAGATGTACAAGGGCTGGGAACGTGGCTTAGTGGTAGAGTACTTGCCTAGCATACATGAAGACCTGGGTTCAATTCCTCAGGACCACATAAACAGTAAAAGCCAGAAGTGGAGCTGTGGCTCAAGTGGTAGAGTGCTAGACTTGAGCATAAGAAGCTCAAGGACATTGCCCAGCCCTGCATAAAGGAAAATAGTCTAATTTTAAACATTTTAATAAATTTAAGGAACAGTCTCAAGAAACAAACAAGTAATATGATCATGCATTTCAGAATGCCAAAAAAACTCTATCTTGAAATTTATCCATGTGAGTAGGGACTGAATTATGACTTATAAAAGAAACATAGGAATATACACCATTTTCTCAATTTTTCCAGGTTTGTGAATATTTCCTTTTCCTTATTTTGTCAGTACTGGGTTTTGAACTCAGTAGCTTACAGTCTTACTTAGCATTTTCCACTCAAGGTTGGTGCTCTACAACTTGAACCACACCACGACTTCTATTATTTTACTAGTTAATTGGAGTCTCTCAATTGTCTCCCCAGGCTGGCTTTGAACTGGGATCCTTACATCTCAGTCTTCTAAATGGCTAGGAGACCATCATTAATTATCAGCATCCAACTAAATATTTTAAACACAAGTATTTTCAGTGTTAGGAAACGTAGAAATGTAAATGAATTACAATATCCTTGTATATTTATTTACATGCTACAAACATCTATACTCTTCAGCATTAAAAGTTTGAAAAAATTGTAGTGTATTTTCTTACTGTAGTATACGAGGTATAGTTTTAAGAATTAAGCACAATGTTTGAAATGAATAGTTTTTTTTCTCTTTTTGATGGCCTGATAATATTTATTGGCGATCAATAACATTCAATAGTCTATAAACTTGATTTTCCCTCTTTAAGGCAATATTTTGAAGTAAAAATACAGATACCAGTGACAGATCTCTGCTCTTCTGGCTTCAGTGAGGACTCAGCCTATTTTCTCCATGTTGTAAGCTATCACTATTATGTTCTGGGAACCAAATGAAATAGATTTCTAAGAATATTATTGATAGTATGCTTAATAGTTTGGAACAGCAAATTTAATTAACTTAAAATATTAAATATGACTCTTCAGTGAAAAATACACTGCTTACATAATTTTCTGATTTTTAAATGTTAAGAAATTTAATAGCTGTCCTAAATTGTGAAACTATATAAACTCAGTAATACATTGATTATACATAAAAGCAGAGAACCCTAAAGTCTTCTGCTAGTATTCCATTGTATTCCTAGTGAATACTCAAAATGAGTATTTTACTTAATACAAATTATAGCTTCATTCTTTAATTCTTTTTTAATTTAATTTAATTGTAAAGGTGATGGACAGAAGGATTATAGTTGTATAGGTCAGGTATTGAGTATATTTCTTGTAAAACATTGTTTCCCCTCCCTCAGTTTTTGCCCATCCCCGCCTCCAGTGCTCCGCACCAAGTGGTAAAACATTTGCAACATATTGTCTTATGAATATCAATGCTGCAGTGGTTCACCCTTTGTCCTTTGTCTCACCATTTTGTTGTTCCCCTTCCCTTCCCTAATTCAAATAAACATATACTCATAATGTTGAAATTTCATGCTCATTTTATTTTGCAAAATTAATGCTTAAATTGCATGTTAAGAGACTTTAATGCCACAATTCCTTATTCCTTTCTGTATTAACATATTTATGTATGTATAATATATATCAATATATAACACAAATTAATTTATGTATGTATGTATGTATGTATGTATGTATGTATGTTTGAGGACTGTGACTTAAACTCAGGGCTTTGGGATCTTGATGGTATTTTTACTTGAGGCTGACACTGTATTAGTATTTGAATCACAGTCCAATTTCAGTAGTTTATTGGTTAATTAGATAAGAGTTTCACTGCCCGGGCTGACTTTGAAGCATAGTGCTTAGATCTCAGCTTCCCAAATAGCTTTAATTATAGTTGCCAATCACCAGCATCCAGCTTCTGTTTCTTGTCATGGAGATATTATCTTCAAAATCCACCTATGAAGATCTTACAATAAGCATCTTTGCATCTCAAAATAGTAAAATATCCTACAGATTCTGACTAATTTTTATAAGACAATGTAATTTATCTTAGGATGTACTGCTTTCATGACGCTCATAGCCTGGATTAATAGTGTAAGCTAACTATCTGTAGTTATATTAATTAATCTTTCATTAAATTTTCTTGTCTTTAACCTGATTATAACAATAATATCTATGATTGCTATGAAGAGTAAAACAAATTAATATTTCTAAAATTATTACGAAGTACCTATGATTAAATGTGTTCTTACTGAATGCTAGTTATTCTCATCCAAACAATGAGCTTTTGATATGTATTAGAGTTTGTTAATAGTACTAACTCTAGGATGATATGGTTGTAGAAGAAATGTAAAAAGTGGAAAGCATTCTTTAGGACTTTGGTTACTGTACTGCTATTTTTCTGTTACATTTAAAATAGGTTTTGGTTATATTAAAATTATGCCACAAACAAATGTCATTAAGTGAATTAAAGCATTAATAGAGAAATCTAGGACACAGGAGACAAGATTATTCTTAAAGAGATGATCTTATTAAGATTATTGTTAAGGAGACAAAATAGAGAAAAAGAGCAGAGCAGAGAAGAGAAGAGAGAGAAGACAAGACAAAGGAAGAGAGGAGAGTAGAGAAGAAGAGACAAGAGAGAAGAAGAGAAGAGAGGAGGAGAAGAGAAGAGGAAAGGAGTGGAGAAGAAAGGAGAGGAGAGGAGAGAAGAGAAGTGAAGAGAAGAGAAGAGAAGAGTAAAGAGAAGAGAAGAGAAGAGAAGAGAAGAGAAGAGAAGAGAAGAGAAGAGGAGGAAGGGACAAAAGAGAAAAAGGGAAGAAGCCAAGGACAAAGATGAGCAGAAGAAAAAAGAGGGCAAGAAGAAGAACATGTTGGTTGTCAGATTGTTTTGGGACAGAAAGAACAATGACAGCTGAAGCAAAAGGAGGAGTGAGTAGAAGAGCAAAGAGTAAGAAGAAGGGTGAGAAAGAGAGAAGGAGGAGGTAAAGGACGAAGAAGGGGAAATCAAGAAAAGGAGAAAGAAATAATAAAAATGTTGGAAATTTGGAGAGTAGCCTATGTGGCAAATGAGTAGCCTTTTTATCTTAAGCAAAATGCACATAATTAAATTCTTAGGGAATTAGTAAATACAAGAGAAAATGCAGCTGGATCGCCAGTGAAGATCACTATTTTTCAAAACATATAATGCAGAACTTACTAAATGTTCTTTCCTTACCTAAACTTGGCAGGTTTAAGAAGTTCCTTTTATTCTGGTTTCTTTTTGGCCTGTGTTTTAGGGGAAAAATTCAAGAAACTATATTTAAGGGTAGACTTTATTGCAATTGTCTTCACTGAAGTTTGTGAGACATTTTCATTCCTTCTGCTCTCTCTTTTTTAATCATTTTTCCATAATAATTGAAGGTTTTGAACTCTTTCCCTTTGTGTGTCATCAGATAAATTCAATTAATGCTTCTATTTCAATTATCCTAGTTTCTTTTGTTCAATTTCATCCTCTTTTCTATTTTATATAGAAGTTATCCATTATTTCTGTGATGGTTACATTCATCTTTTAATTTAGTATTTCTTTGATTCTAATCATCTCCCTTATAAAAACTGAGCAGCTGTGTGATATAACGTTCTCCTATTTTACTCAGATTTTATTTTTCCACACTTTTAACTACACAGACTAGATTTTAAAACTTTAAATCTGCTAAATTATTATCCTCACTATGTGCATTCATTTGATTTGTCCTTCCTAAGTTTACTAATATTTTCATTGAAATATTTTACAATATTTCTTACATCAAACAAATTGCATAGGTGTTAAAATTTCAATAATGCTTTGACTAATTTAACAAGACTATATTTCATATGGCTCTCATGTTCAGAAATAGGCCTTGGCTATATTTACATTCTTCATCTCATTTCCTAAGTTATTGCTTTTCTCCTATAATCAAATAAGTAGGAAACTATATTGCAGTTGGATTAAAAGTTCAAGTATTATAGGCCAAGATACTTGACTCAGAGATAGCAAAAACATCTATTTCTTTATTTTTCTAGAAACAAACATGCGATTAAGAAAGGGAAATTGTTCCATTGGTAATTACAGGTGGAATTTCAGCGAGCGATGGGAATAATCTTGCTTACTGCACAATGGGACATGATACTATTGAAGCTATTTCGTAAAAAAAGATAAATATTGATTCATTACTTCTAAGTCAGTAATGCTATATAGATGTCTCCTTTTATGCCTTATAGTATGTGTGTGTGTGTGTGTGTAGTTCTCTGCAGTAAAGGGACTTGTTAGTTACACTGTCTTACAATCTAGTATAGATATTTAGGTATTTTTGAAAGTATTAATAGCTAATGTATTTGGGGCATCTGTGGGTATTGTGAATTTTATAAAACTAATATTATTTAATGACAATGGAAAGAAATAGCTCAAGTAAGATTTGTTTTAAATTACCTGATCGAAATTCAAGAGAATTAATTACTCTAGACTATATGAGACTATACTATAGACTATATTACTGTATGAGAAATGTAAAAAAAGGCTCTACTGTGTTCTACCAAGAAAAGAAATCTGAATTGTTCCAGAAATGAGTTTTGGATTTATATTGACTAATTAGAAAATGATATTCACTGCGAGTATTTGAAAATGGAAGACTTAAATATCTTCTATGGAAGTGACTAAAGATTTCAGCATCAGTTGATATTATATTTTACAATTGAAGGATTCTGGAAAGATCAGTCTTCATTAGTGAGAAATTTGAATATCAGTCTGGAAGTGCAATTTATCCTGTAGATAATAGGAAACAGCTAAACATTTGAGCAAGAACATGACATGACAGAAGGTTCATTTCAGGTATATTGAGCTATGAGATTATGAAAAATGAATATAAAGATGGAAAACGATTGCTCTTGAAGGATTAAAACCTATCAGAGAAGAGAATTCAGCTTGAAGAGAAGTAACAAAAGACCATCTTATAAAAGGATGAATTAACATTTTAGCATGCAGAGATAAGATATGAAAGTAGAACGCAGAAAATGAGTAATATGCAAATATTAAAAATCTTCTCTAATGAGTAAGTCAGATAAAATAATTAATTTTCCTTGGGAAAAAAGGAATTTTAGTCTTCTGATGCTGTCAATAAATAGAATCTTATGCTTTCATCAATGATTATATAATTTCTCTTAAAAATAGTATTCTATAAATTAATAAAAATCTATAAATTAATAATATATCTATAAATTAATGCCTTGTGAAGCAAGGTACTATTCTCTCACACCTGTAATCTTAGCTACTCAGGAGGCTGCATTCTGAGGATAGCAGTTCAAAGCTAGCTCAGATGGGAAATGTCACAAGACTATCCTTAGTTAACAAGTGCAAGTGTGGCTAAGAGATAGAGTACCAGCCCCTTGAGCAAAGAAGCTAAGGGGCCGTGTGAGTGCCAATACCAGAAAATGAATGTATATACACATTTGTTTGTATATTTATATATCTACATATAATATATTCACACATATATCCATTTCTCCTTGTGTACAGAAAACTATACTACAGTATAGAAGATAGAATATAGAATAGAATATATTATACATGATTAATAAAAACTCATATAAAAGTTCATATATATGAATAACTGCTACGTATATAAATATAGACTATAGAATATATATAGAATTGAAATTGTAACATATTATAAAATAATTGTAGCATAATATATTGTAATATAATTTTATATAATATATAATATATAAATATAGAATATAGAATAGCTATAAATAAATATAGAATAAAAATGCTAATTCTATAAACTACACTAACATTATATATAGAATGCTTATTCTATATTTATATGTTATATTGTGATATGCATATGATTAACAAAAACTTACATAAAACTATTCTATTATTCAAATCCTATGTCTGAAAAAGTTGTAAAAGTTCCATCTAATTTTTTTATCTTCCAAGAGATCCCTATTTCATCTATGTTTCGATTTCCATACAGTCATTTTTGAATAATATGTGATTTCAAGAGAGTATACATCATGGTCTTCCTACACTTTAATGAGAAAAGGTATGTTTTGAAAATATATCATTTCAATTAAATGAAAGCAATTCTTTTTAGGAAGACCTTGAATTTTAAGGTAAAATATTATGGACAAATTTAATTCAAATAAGTGGAATGAAAGACTTTCTATAATTTTGTCTGTCCTATGACCTCTCCCTGGAATTTTCAGAAAATAGAATATGTTAACTAGCTTTGTTAATCATATGGTCAACAAAATAAATTACAATAAATATGAGCTGCTTCTTACTCTCATGACATTTTATTTCCATGTATTATACTGTTATTCTTTTCATATGACAGGTACATTTTCTATTCTAAAAATTATCATGCACTTGACATCCATAATAAGTTTGATTCCTGGAGATTTTATCTAAGATTCTCCAATTGTATCATAATAGGCCTCTGATAATGTTAGAATTCCAGAATGTATGAATGAAGTCACCCAGATATATAGAAAAGGCACTAGCAATAAAATTTAGATATAATTTAGGGATATTCCACTTCTGCTCATGCCTCTTTCATTTATTGAGTCCTGTGATTATTAAGACATGGTCCATTTTTTTATAGTTTTTGTGTTTGATTACTGTTTCAGAGGTATATCACATTGTCTATTTGTATGCAAGCTTTCTTGACTCGCCTTATTTTGCTAAAGCCTACCATATTCAGCATACATGCTACACTCATAAATGAACTTTCAGAGTATCTCCAAGGTCATTATTACAAAAGGTTATTATTGTTGTTGAGGATAGTGAATATACGAAATACAGACATTGTTTTACTTCCTTTTCGAAATTTGCTTTGAGATAGTGAGATAATAATTTTGAATGAAGTTACATAGATATTTAATGTGATCTTCAAATAGGGTCTTTGAGGAATTGTTGTTGTTTTGGTGGTGGTTTCTTTTTCCTTCTGTTGCTTTTCATTTTAGGAAAAGTTAAAGCCAAAAATTTTGGATAAGGATCAAAATGGTCAGTGTTTATATTCTGGGAGAAATTAGCTCCAAATGTATTGACAGGATCTATAATAAAATTAGCATAGGCCAATTTTCTGAGAGCCAGAGACTTCACTACAGATGAGGAAAGCTCTCAAAAAAATCTGTGCAAAAAAATTTCTCCACGGAATCATGCTTCTTTTCATGGAAGAACTCCAAGATTATAAACATGGGTCTGGGCATGAAAAACCTTTCTCCATGCAGTACAGATAATAGGTAAGCAGGTGATCACCACTGTTCTCCAAGAAACGTAATCATCCTAATAAATACTGTTAGCTAGCTTTCCTTCATTATTAATGAAATATCAGATACTTTACAACAGCAGCTTCCAGATGGTCTACACACTCAGTTGTAGCACATGGATCTACACCTGTTATGTTAGTCACCCCTGATGTTATTTCCTAAAGAAAGTTTCCTTGAAATTCAGACAATATGGCTTTTATTACATTGCTAACTGTTCATCTGTTTTTATTTTAATACTAGTTATTGCAAATAAGGGAAACCATGGTACCTATGTTTCTTTGGCCTGGCTTACATCACTTCATATAATTTTTTTCCAAATCTTTCCACTTCCTAACAAAAGGGCAATGCCATTCTTTCTGATGGAGGCATTGACATTTTCTCGATACATTCATCTACTGAGGGGCATCTGGGTTGGTTCCATATCTTAGCTATGGTACATAATGTTGCAATACTTATAGTTGTGCTGGTAGCTTTAGTATGGTCTTATTTGTGATCATTCAGGAAAATGCCCAAAAGTGGGATTGCTGGGTCATTGGGGAGCTCTATGTGGAGTCTTTTGAGGAAACTTCACACAGCTTTCCAAAGTGGTTGAACAGTTTACACTGCCACCAACAATGCAGTAGGGTTCCCTTCTGTCCACATCCCCTCCAGCATCTATTGTTATTAGAGTTCTTGATTATAGCCATTCTAACTGGGGTGAGACCTCAGGACCAATGGAATAGAATTGAAAACCCAAAAATGAGCCCACAGACCTATAGCCATAGGACCCTTCGATAAGGGACCTAAAAAAATAGAAAGACAGACTCATCAGTAAATGGTGCTGGCAAAATTGGTTTATCACTTGTAGAAACTAAAGCTAGCTCCTTATAAATCACCCTCTAACAGAATGTACTCCAAATGGATCAAAGACCTTGGGGTAAAAGCAAACACTCTGAAAACATAACAGGAGGAAATAGGAGAAACCCTAGGTCTCCTTGGCACAGGCTGAAATTTTCTTAATAGAGACTCAGAAACACAACAAATCAAAGAAAGGTTGGACAAATATAATTGCATAAAATGGTAGAGCTTCTGCATGGCAAAGGTCATAGCTAGAAAGATCAATAGAAAACACATGGATTGGGAGAAGATCTTCACTAGCCATACAATAGACAAGAGTCTCATATAAAATATACCTAGAAATCAAAAAAATTAAATCCCCCAACAACAAATCCACAAAGAAACAACTGCCCAATAAATAAGTGGGATAAAGACTTAAAGAGAAAGTTCTCTGAAGAGGAAATAAGAATGTCCAATAAACACATGAAGAAATGCTGAACCTCTCTACCCATAAAAGAAATGCAAATCAAAACGACGAGATACCAATTCATTCAGTTAGAATGGCTAAAGTTCCTTTTCAACATAATGTCTTGTACATCTCATTGTTACAATGAATCAGCCTGTATCCTTATTTCAGCATTTTGTTATTTCCCCTCACCTCCCCAAATTAGAAAAATGTATATACAAGATGCAGGGCACCAGAATCAAATACAGTGACAACAGAGGTTATACTATGGGGGAAGAACATACAAAAGAAACAAAAAAATCACATAGTACATTAGAAACAACAGGGAAGGGATGGTATGTGACAAAAAAAAGGAAGAGGCAACAATGCTTGTTCATGTAACTGTAACCCCTCTACAGTATTTTTACATTAAAAAGTTATTAAATATACTAACATTATATACTAAAATATAAATATTAATATAGTATATATAATATATTTGAATATATTATGTATAACATATAAATAATCAAATATATTATATAATGCATATAAAATATGTATATATAATATATTATATAATATATATAATGTATATACATTGTATATATAATTTATATATAGATATATGTTTCTAACATATTTAAAAGATATTTCTTTGTTGCTTTGTGTGTCCCTCAAACATGGTATAACCCCTGGTTTCATCGTATTTGATGTTGGTATAGTTTGTGGAAGGGAAAGGTAAAAACAAACCGTATAAATAGGGATACAGGTGGACCCATTGCAACAATGAGATGTACAAGTTGTTATGTCAAAAAATGAACTTTACAACTTTGGAGGGGTGGATGGGAATGGATGGGAAGGGGAAAGAAAGGAGGAGGCAACAATGCTTGATACGAAATGTACTCATTACCTTGCTCATGTAATTGTGACCCCTCTGTACAGTATTTTCACAATAAAAAAATCTAACTTGCCCTCACTGGTGCAAGTTTTACGGCTTTAAACATCCCCTTTTCGAAAGCAATCTTATTCCACATGGTATTCAATGTAAACAAAAGTACAATTTTGTGACTTTTTAAATATTATTTTTGTGTATGAGTGATGAGTGGTGGTCTTGAGGCTTGAACTCAGGGTCTAAGACTTTTGCTCAATGCTAGAGCTCTACCACTTGAACTACAGCACAACTTCCATGTTTTTGTTCATGAAGTGAAAATTTGAGTCTCACAGACATTCATCCTTGGGGTGTCTCCAAACTGTATCCTCTGATCTCAGCCTCCAGAGTAGCTAGGGATTATGCCACTAGTGACCAGAATAATGTTTGTGATTTCTTTTGCTCTGATGATGCACTTTTCTCCTAGCAGAACTCCTGTTTTCTATTTCCAAAGTCAAACACCTGCTCGCCACACCAATGCATTTTCTGTTTTCTATTCCCATAGCACGTGCTTTTCTAGGGTTTTAAGACAGGTAATCCACTGCTGACAGCTCTCCCCATCACAACCTGATGGAGATTGATAAGGGATAAACTGGGGCAAGACCAAACCCAAGCTCATTCATCTTCCTCCTCTCAAGAGAGAGTCGACTTCTCATTCAAGTTTTGATAAATGTGAATTTAATTACTAGATTGTTACACTTTTCCTGCAACCGAGTTAAAAATATGCTATCATTTCTTATTTTGATTTAAAAACGATAAGGGAGACTGGTGCTGGTGGCTCATGCCTTTAATCGTAGCTACTCAGGATTCTGAAATCTGAGGATGTGGTTCAAAACCAGCCCCAGTAGGAAAGCCCATGAAATTCGTTTCTCCAATTAACCACTAGAAATCCGGAAGTGCTGCTGTGGCTTAAAAGTGGTACATTGCTAGCCTCGTCCTGAAGAGCTCAGGGACACTGCCCAGGTCCAGAGTTCAAGCCCCATAGCAGACCAAAACAAAATCAAAAACAAAAAATAAAATTATGAAATAATTAAAAGTACTGTGAATATATAGGATATACAATATGTTTTTAAATATTACAAAATGGGGCTGGGAAGATGTCTCAGTGGTAGAGCGCTTCCCTTGCATCCCTGAGGCCCTGAGTTCGATTCCTCGGCACCACATAAGCAAAAAGAAAAAAGCCAGAAGTGGCGCTGTGGCTCAAGTGGTAGAGCGCTAGCCTTGAGCGGAAGAGCTGAGGGACAGTGCCCAGGCCCAGAGTTCAGGCCCCACGACTGGACCCCTCAAAACATAAAAAAAAATACAAAATGGTTAAAGAAATATCAATCACAGTGCATAAATCTTGTATTTTCATTGTATCCAACATAGAATAAATTGTAGTTACCGATTAGTTGGAAAAAAACAATGAAAGAGGAAGTTTTAGAATGAAAAAAATATTCGAATCTAATTTATTGAAAATGAAAATATTCACTAGCATCAATGTTTTCTTAATGATTTTAGGATACTCATTTTTTTGGGGTCTGTTTCTGTTTTTTGTTTTCTTTTTGGTTTTTAACTCTGGGCCTGGGCGCTGTCCCTCAGCTCTTCAGCTCAAGGCTAGTGCTCTACCACTTGAGCCACAGTGCAATTTCCGGCTTGTTTCTGCTTATGTGGTACTGAGGAATCGAATCCAGGGCCTCATGCATGTGAGGCAAGCACTCTACCACTGAGTCAACTTCACAACCCATTATTTTAGATATTACATCTTTGTGACCTTATGTGGTTCAAGGGGTAGAATGCCAGCCATGAGCAAAGAGGGTCTTCAAGAGTTCAAGGGACTAAGTTTAAGACACAATACCATAACAAAAACATGCAAATAACCAATATCCATTCCTGTTCAAACGATTTTCAAGGGAGGAAATTGCCCTAGTGTTTGCTAAAAGGAAAAGATCCAATACATGGTAATGTTCATTAATGTAAAATATAATGTTATCATTATACCTAATGGGTATAAATGGAGTGCTAGTATCCTAAATACAAGAAAGAATATCATTACTTTCATGAATATGTGTAGTGGTATATGTTTATAAATTATGTTTTCTATGTTTTATATTATATAATATATATGATTATAATTTATGCTGTGAATGGTTATAATTGTTTATAATTCATAAACAACATATTCATTATATTCAATATATTCAAATATATTCATTATATACAATATGTAATTTAATTATTTATAATATGTCATGTTGTCTTCTTCATATAAATTATAGAGTGCCTTGGTAGTCTCAGGAATAACAATTGGGATGGAGAATCATCAAAGTGAAAATTGTCTTTGGGGTGGGAAAAAATTGCCTAGAATTTGTGAAGCTTTGAGTTCAACCATTCTCCCACTCAAATTAAATGTTTGAATTTTAAAATGTTAACAGTTCTAAAGACAGCAGTACTTCATGAGACAATATAAGGCTATGGAACTTATACAATACATAAAACACATTTAAAATCTAGTGAGAATTATACAACCTATGAGGGTATTTATTTTTCACAAGTAGTAGTAGCCAGGATCAATTGTTGAACACTTGAAAAATAAGACTTATTCAGGCAGCGAAAGAAGCGCCTATGAGGAAATGCAGGGAAATTTCATGTTATAGGCACAGATAAGGTTTGAACAAGAAGTGGCCCACCGAACATCATGCTCCATGTATACCCAGCAAACACATAATTCCTCTGAATCTGGAGATATCAGAACTGACAGATGGGTACTGACTCTGGAGAACAGTGACATGTGGGATTGTCACACTGTCACAGCCTTATATACCAGGTACACCTGACCCTGAGTTTTTTTTTTTTTTTTTTTTTTTGCCACAGCTCCCTTTATGCCTATTTTTTCTGTGGTCAATTAGAGATATCTCTGATACATTCCTTCGATCGTCATATTTCAGCCTCCTAGGTAGCTAAGGATACAAGCATTAATCATTGGAATTGTAGTACATCTTCAGTATATTTAATATAATATTAATATTAAATGATAATTTTATATTATATGATATTATGATATATAATTTATTACATATTTTGTATATATACTATATAGTATTAGTATATAGTATATATACATTATTTATGTATGTATATGTTTATATATATTCATTATATGTACATTATATATATATACATTATATATACATCATGTATATACTATATATGTTGTATATACATTTTATAATATATTTTCATTATTTATGATATATTACACATAATATATTCAAATATATTATATATGCTATATTAATACTTATATAATGTTAGTATATTTTAATATCTTTTTATTGTAAAAATATTGTACAGAGGGGTTACAGTTACATGAACAAGCTTTGTTGCCTTTCTTTGTGTGTCCCATACCATCCCTTCCCTCCCACTTCCATAACTATGTTTTCCCCTTTGCCCCCCTAAATTGTAAAGTTCATTTTCTTTTCTTTAACTTTTTTACTGTGAAAATGCTGTACAGTGGAGTTAGTTACATGAGCAAGATAATGAGTACATTTCTTATCAAGCATTGTTGCCTCCTCCTTTGTTTTTCCCCTACCATACCTTCCCTTCCATCTCTGCAACTACACTCTTCCCCACCCAGCCAACTCCCACCCGTAAATTGTAAAGTTCGTTTTCCTATGTAGTGTCTTGTACATCTCATTGCTAAAATGGGTCAACCTGTATCCCTATTTAAACATTTTGTTTTTTCCCTACCCCTCCACAAATTATACCGTCATCAAATTTAGTGAGAATAAGGGTTATATCATAAGGGGAGGAATATACAAAGCAACAAAAAAATCACATGGTACATTATGAATGTGTTAGAAACAATAGCAAGAAAGAGAAAAAAAACACTTGAGCCCCTAAGTGGGTGTTCATTTTGCTTAACTTCATTTTATCAGGTCATATGTCCATAGCTTTTGACCTTTTCTACTTGTCCCAGATGTATACTAATTATTGCAAATAAGGGAAAACATGGGACATATTTTTCTTTGGGCCTGGCAGAATTTATTAAATATATTTTTCCAAGTCTTTCCATTTCCTAACAAATGGGGGAGGCATAGAATTCCATTGTGTGTATACATACATATACATATATGTGTGTGTGTATGTATATATATATACATATATATATATATATACATAAATATATATCACACTTTCTTGATCCATTCATCTACTGAGGGGTGTCTGGGTTGGTTCCATATCTCATGCATGGTAAATAATGCTGAAATAAAGATAGTTGTGCTGGTAGCTTTATTAAGGTCTGGTCTGTGATCATTCTAGTAAATGCCCAAAAGTGGGATTGCTGGGTCATAGGGGAGCTCTATGTGGAGTCTTTTGAGGAAACTTCATACTACTTTCCAAAGTGTTTGAACAAGATTACACTCCCACCAACAATGCAGTAGGTTTCCCTTCTGTCCACATACCCTCCGGCATCTGTTGTTATTAGAGTTCTTGATTATAGCATTCTAACTGGGGTGAGGTGGTATCTCAATGTTGTTTTGATTTGAATTTCTTTTATGGTTAGAAAGGTTGAACATTTCTTCATGTGTCTATTGGCCATTCTTATTTCCTCTTCAGAGAACTTTCTCTGTAAGACTTTATCCCACTTATTTATTGGGTAATTGGTTCTTTGAGGATTTGTTGTTGGGGGATTTAATTTTCTGATTTCCAGGTATATTTTAGGTATGAGATCCTTGTCCATTGTATGGCAAGTGAATATATTCTCCCAATCCATGGGCTTTCTATTGATCTTGCTAACTTTGTCTTTTGCTATGCAGAAGTTCTGCACCTTCATGCAATCCCATTTGCCCAACCTTTCTTTGATTTATTGTGTTTCTGGATCTCTATTAAGAAAATTTCAGCCTGTCCCAAGAAGACCTAGGGTTTCTCCTATTCCGTCCTGTAATATTTTCAGGGTGCCTGCTTTGACTACGAGGTCTTTGATACATTTGGAGTTGATTCTGGTGCAGGGTGATTTAGAGGCATCTAACTTTAGTTTTCTACAGGTGTTAAACCAATTTTGCCTGCACGATTTAATGAAGAGGCTGTCTTTTTCCATTCTATGTTTGTAGGTCCCTTATCGAAGATTAGATTGCTATAGGTCTGTGGGTTCATTTCTGGGTTTCAAATTCTATTCCGTTGGTCCTGAGGTCTGTTCTTGTGCCAGTATCAAGCTGTTTTGATTACTATGGCTTTGTAGTAGATTTTGAAATTTGGTATTGCTATTCCCCCAACACTGTTGTTTCTGTTAAGGATTGTTTTTGCTATTCGGGTCTTTTATAGTTCCATATGAATTTTTGGATTGTCTCTTCTATTTCTTTGAAGAATTAGATTAGAATATTGATAGGTATCACATTGAATTTGTAGATAGCCTTGGGAAGTATTGCCATTTTCACGATGTTGATCCTTCCAATCCAGGAGCATGGGAAGCTTTTCCAATTTCTAAATTCTGCTTTGATTTCCTTTTACAGGTTTTTATTTTTTCTTGTAGAGGTCCTTCACTTCTTTAGTTAATTCCTATGTATTTTATTTTTTTGTGGGACTGTTCCAAAAAGAGTGGCTTTCCTGATTTCAGCCACACTTTCTCATTGTTGGCATACAGAAAAGCCATAGATTTTTGAAGGTTAATTTTATACCCTGCTACTTTGCCAAAGTTTTGAATCATAGCTATTAATTTGGGAGTGGAGTCCATGGGATTCTTTAAATACAAAATCATGTCATGTGCAAAGAGGGAGAGTTTTATTTCATCTTTCCTTCTTTGGATCCTCTTTATGTTTGCATCTTATTTCTGTAGCTAGGCATTCTAATACTAAATTGAAGAGAAGTGGAGAGAGTGGATATCCTTGTATTGTTCTTGAGGTTAGAGGAAATGGCTTTAGGTTTTCACCATTAAGTATAATGCTGGCTGTAGGTTTGACATTCACAGCCTTTGTTGTATTGAGGATTGTTCCATAGATTCCTAATTTTCCAGAGCCTTCATCATAAAGGAGTGTTGGATCTTGTCAAATGCTTTTTCTGCATCTATTGAGATAACCACGTGATTCTTATCCTTGCTCTTGATGTAATGAATTATGTTAATTGATTTGTGTATATTGCATGCTTGAAATGAATCCTGTTTCATCATAGTGTATGATTTTTTTATGAATTTTTGAAGTTGATTGGCCAAAATTTTGTTGCAACCATGTTCATCAAAGAAATGGGTCTATAGTTCTTTCTTTGATGAGTCCATGTCTGGTTTGGGGATGAGGGTTATGATGGCTTCATAGAAAGTGTTTGGTAGTGAACATTCTCTTTCAATTTCATTGAAGATTTGGAGGAGAATTGGAGTGAGTTCTACTTTGAAGGCCTTATAAAATTCAGGTGTAAATCCATCCTGTCCTGGGATTTTCTTAGATGGAAGGTCTATTATTGCTGTTTCTATTTCAGTGCTTGATATGGACCTATTAAGTTGATTTAACTCATCTTGGTTTAATTTTCGCATGTTGATATTTGCTAGGAAATCGTGATTTCTTCCAGATTCTCAAACTTATTAGCATAAAGTTTTGAGAAGTATTTCCTTATAATGATCTGAATATTGGTTGTTTCGGTGATGATGTTTCCATTCTCATCTCTGAGTTTGTTTATTTGGGTGTGTTCCCTTCTTTTTATGATAAAATTTGCTAAAGGTCTGTCAATTTTGTTAATTTTTTCATAGAAAAACTCTTTGTTTTGTTAATTCTTGCTATAGATTTTTGTATTCTAATTAGTTTAATTCTGATTTAATTTTAATTATTTCTTTCCATATACTGGATTGGGGTTTAGCTTGCTGTTCTTTTCCAAGGAAGTTCAGATGTCACATTAAATTCTTGGTTTCATATTTCCCCAATTTGTTGATGTAGGAACTCAGAGCTATAAACTTGCTCCTGAGTACTGCCTTTGCTGTGTCCCAGAGCAGCCGGTAATTTGTGTGTTCATTTTAGTGGAATATCATGAACACTTGAATTTCTTTCTAATCTCTT
>NW_027203179.1:0-100908 GCF_024711535.1 Dipodomys merriami
CCTAACCCTAACCCTAACCCTAACATACCCTCACAGTAACCCTAATCCTAACCCTAAACCTAACCCTAACCCTAACTCTAACCCTCACCCTCACCCTAGCCCTAACCCTAACCCTAATTCTAACCCTCCCCCTCACCTTAACCCTAAACCTTAACCTAACCCTTAACCCTAAACTCACACTCACCATAACAATTACCCTAATCCTAAACCTAACATTAAGGCTAATCCTCACCCTCACCCTAATCCTCGCCGTAACCCTAAATCTAACAGTAACCTTAAGCCCAACCCACACCATCAGCTTCACCCTAAACCTAACTCTAACCATAAACCTCACTCTCACCTTAAGCCTAACCCTAACCTTAACCCTCAAACTAACCCTAACGCTCACCCTCACTGTAACCCTTACCCTAACTCTCACCCTAACCCTTAACTTAACCCGAACCCTAACTCTCACCCTAACTCTAACCCTAAACCTCACCCTAACCCTAAGCCTCACCCTCACCCTCAGCCTAACCGTAACCCCAACCCTAACCCTCACACTCACCCTAACCTTAACCCTAATCCTAATAGTAAACCTAACCCTAACCCTCACCCTCACCCTAACCATCACCTTAAGCCTAACCCTAACATTAATCGTAACCAAAACCCTTACCCTAAACCTCACCCTAACTCTAACCCTACCCATCCCCCTCACCCTAGCCCTCAACCTAACACTAACCCTCATCCTCACCCTAAACCTCACACTAACCCTAACACTAATCCTCAATCTAAACCTCAACCTCACACTAAACCTAACGCTAAACCTCACCCTAACCCTAACTCGCACCCTTACCGTAACCCTCATCCTCAGCCTTAACCCTCATGTTTAAACTTACCTTCACTCCCCCCCTAACCCTCACCCAAACCCTAACCGTAACCCTAACCCTAACTCTACCCCTAAACCTCACCATCAGGCTAACCCTAACTCTAATCCTAACCCTAACACTAAACCTCACCCTAACTCTAATCCTAACCCTAACACTAAACCTCATCCTAACCCTAAACCTAACCCTCACCCTCAACCTCATCCTCAGTCTAACCCTAAGCCTAAGCCTAACCCTTACCCTAATCCTCACCCTCACCCTAGCCTCACCCTAAACTGAATCCTAACCCTAACCCTCATCCTAACCCTCACACTAAACCTAAACCTAACCATCACCATAACCCTAATTCTCACCCCCCCTCACCCTAAGCCTAAGCCTAACCCTAACCATCACACTCACCCTCACCCTAACCCTAATCCTAACCATAACCCTAACCCTAACCCTAAGCCTCAACCTAAGGCTCACCCTAACCTTAAGCCTAACACTAAACCTAACCCTAACCCTCGTCCTAACCCAACAAGTAACCCTAAATCTAACCCTAAACCTCATCCTCACCCTAACCCTAATACTAACCCTAACCCTAACAATATCACTAATCCTAACGAGAAACAGAACCCTAATGCTAAACCTAACCCTAATTCTAACAATCACCCTTACGCTAACACTAATCCTAACCCGAACCCTCAACCTAACCCTAACCCTCACCCTCACTGTAACCCTAAACCTCATCCTAACCCTCATCCTAACCCTGAGCCTAAACCTAAACCTTACCCTAAAACTAACCCTAACCCTCAACCTCACCCAAGCCCTCACTCTAACCCTAATCCTAACCCTAATGCTCACCCTAACCCTAAACTTAACCGAACCCTAACTCTCACCCTAACCCTATCCCTAAGCCTAACCCTAACCCTAACCCTCACCCTCACCCTCAACCTCAGCCTAACCCTAAGGCTAAGCCTAACCCTAACCCTAACTGTCACACTCACACTAACCCATATCCTAATCCTAATCCTAACCCTAAGCCTTAACATCACCCTATCCCTAACCCTAACCCTAACCCTAACTCTCTCCCTAACCCTAAACCTAACCCTCACCCTAACCCTAACCCTCACCCTCACCCTCATCCTCAGCCTAAACCTAAGCTTAAGCTTAACCCAAACTCTAAACCTCAGCCTCACCCTAACCCTAACCCTCACCCTAAAGCTTACCCTAAACCTTACGCTAAACTTCACCCCCAACCTAGCCCTCACCCTAACCCGAATCCTAACCCTAACCCTCGTCCTAACCCTCCCCGAAACCCTAACCCAATCCCTCACCCTAACCCTAACCCTCACCCAAATCCTCATCCTTGGCCTAACCCTAACCCTAACCCTAACCCTCAACCTAACCCTCCACCTAAACCAAACCCTCAACCTCACCCTAACCCTAACCATCATCCTCAACCTCACCTTCACCCTAAACCTAACCCTAACCCTCACATTAACCCTAACCCTAACCCTCATTCTCAGCCTCACCCTAACCCTAACTCTATCCCTAAACCTCATCCTCTCACTAACACTAACCCTAACCTGAAATCTAAACCTCATCATAACCCTAACCCTAAACCTCACCCTCACCTTAGCCCTTACACCAAACCTAATCCTAACCCTAACCCTAATCCTATCCCTTACCCTAACACTAACCCTTACCCTCCCTCTAAATCTCACCCTCAGCCTAATCCTCACGTTTACCCTTACCTTCACCCCCACCCTAACCCTAATCCTAACCCTAACTCTACCTGTAAACCTCACCCTCAGGCAAACTTAACTCTAATCCTATCCCTAACACTAAACCACACCCTAACCCTAACCCTAACCCTCACACTCACCCTAGCCTCACCCTAAACCGAAACCTAACCCTAACCCTCATCCTAACCCTCACACTAAACCTAAACCTAACCATCACCATAACCCTAATTCTCACCCCCCTGCACCCTCAGCCTAACCCTACGCCCTAAGCCTAACCCTAACCATCACACTCACCCTCACCCTAACCCTAATCCTAACCCTAACCCTAACCTTAACCCTAAACCTCAACCTAACCCTCACCCTAAACTTAAGCTTAACAGTAACCCTAACCCTAACCCTCGTCCTAACCCAACAACTAACCCTAAATCTAACCCTAAACCTCAAATTCACCCTAACCCTAATACTAACGCTAACCCTAAAAATATCACTAATCCTAACGATAAACATAACCCTATTGCTAAACCTAAACCTAATTCTAACTATCACACTCACCCTAACCATAATCCTAATCCTAACCCTCACCCTAACTCTAACCCTAAACCTAAACCTTACCCTAACACTAACCCTAACCCTCGGCCTCACCCTAGCCCTCACCCTAAACCGAATCCTAACCCTAATGCTCACCCTAACCCTAAATTTAACCGAACCCTAACTCTCACCCTAACCCTAACCCTAAGCCACACCCTAACCCTAGCCCTCACCCGTCACCCTCACCCTCAGCCTAAACCGAAGGCTAAGCCTAACCCTAACCCTAACTGTCACACTAACCTTAACCCATATCATAATCCTAATCCTAACCCTAAGCTGTAACCTCACCCTCACCCTAACCCTCACCCTAATCAAAATGCTCATCCTCACCCTAACCCTAACCCTCACCCTCAACGTCATCCTCAGCCTAACCCTAAGCCTAAGCTTAACCCTAACTCTAAATCTTAGCCTCACCCTAACCCTAACCCTAACCCTAAAGCTTCCGCTAAACCTAAACCTATACCTCACCCTCACCCTAGCCCTCACCCTAACCCTAATCCTAACCCTAACCCTCATCCTAACCCTCCTCAAAACCCTAAAACATTCCCTCAACCTAAACCTAACCCTCACCCACATCCTCATCCTTTGCCTAACCCTAACCCTAACCCTAAACTCAACCTAACCCTCCACCTAAACCAAACCCTCAACCTCACCCTAATCCTAACCCTCATCCTAAAACTCACCTTCACCCTAAACCTAACCCTAACCCTCACACTAACCCTAAACCTAACCCTCACTCTCAGCCTCACCCAAACCCTAACTCTAACCCTAAACCTCACCCTCTCACTTAACCTAACCCTATCCCGAACCCAAAACTTCACCATAACCCTAACCCTAAACCTCACCCTCACCTTAGCCCTTACACCAAACCTAATCCTAACCCTAACCCTAATCCTATCCCTTACCCTAACACTAACCCTTACCCTCCCTCTAAATCTCAACCTAACACTAACCCTAACACTAACCCTAAACCTAACCCTCAACCTAACCCTCACCCTAACCCTGATTCTAACCCTTAACCTCACCCTCACCCTAACCCTAACTCTAAGCCTAACCCAGACCCTAAACCTCACGCTAACCCTAAATCTAACCCTCACCCTCACCCTCACTCTTGCCTTCACCCTAACCCTAACCCTAATCCTAACCCTAACCCTAACCCTAAACCTCACCCTAAAACTAACCCTAACCCTCACCCTCACCCTAGCCCTCAACCTAACCATAATCCTAACCCTAATCCTCACTCTAACCCTCATCCTAACTCTAGCCCTAAACCTCACCCTAACCCTAACCCTAACCCTAACCCTCAAACTAACCCTAACACTCATGCACAATTTAAGCCTAACCCTAAACCTCACCCTAAGCCTAAAATAACCGGAACCCTAACTCTCACCCTAACCCTAACCCTAACCCATACACTAACCCTAAACCTCACCCTCACTCTCAGTGTAATCCTAAGCCTAAGCCTAACCCTAACCCTTACACTCATACTAACCCTTACCCTAATCCTAATCCTAACCCTAACCCTAACCCTAACCCTCACCCTCAACCTCAGCCTCACCTTAACCCTAAATCTAACCCTAAACCTCATCCTCAACCTAACCCTAACCCTAACCCTAGACCTCACCCTAACCCTAATCCTAACCCTAACCCTCATCCTAACCTTCCCCATAACCCTAACCCTAACCCTCACCCTAACCCTAACCCTCACCCTCACATTCACCCTCAGCCTAATCCTAAGCCTAAACCTAAGCCTACCCCTAAACCAAACCCGAACCCTCACAGTCACCATCAACCTCACCCTCACTGTAACTCTAACCCTAACCCTAACCCTAACCCTCACCCTAACCCTAACCCTAAACCTCCCCCTAACCCTAACCCTCCCCCTAACTCTATATCTAACCCTAAACCACACCCTCACCCTAACCCTAACACTAACCCTAACCCTAACCCTCACCCGAACCCTCTCCCTAACCCTATATCAAATCCTAAACCTCCACCTCACCCTAACTGTAAACCTAACCCTAACCCTATACCCCATCAAAACCCTAAACCTAACCCTCACCCGCACCCTCACCCTCACTGTAAATCTAACCCTAACCCTAACAATGACACTAACCCTAAAATGAAACATCTCCCTAACCGTAATCCTCACACCCAACCTCACCCTCTGCCTAACCCTAAACCTAAGCCTAACCCTCACCCTAACCATTACACTCACCCTCATCCTAACTCTAATCCTAAAACTAACCCTATCCCTAAACCTCAACCTAACCCTAACCCTGACCCTAACCCTAACACTAACGCTAACCCTAAACCTCACCCTAACCCTCCCCCTAACCCTATCTGTAACGCTAAATCTCACCCTCAACCTAGCCCTAACCCTAACCCTAAACCTCACCCTAACCCTAACCCTCAACTTCACCCTCAACCTCACCATAAGTCTAACCCTAACTCTAACAATAACACTAACCATAACCCTAACCCTAAACATAACCCTCAACCTCAGCCTCACCCTCACTACAAACTTAACCCTGACCATAACACTAACAATAACCCTAACCCTAACCCTAAACCTAACTCTAATCCTTACCCCCACCCTCACCCTCAGCCTAAACCTAACCCTAACCCTAAACCTAACCCTCACCGTAACCCTAACACAAACCCCAACACTGACACTAACCCTAACCGTAAACAAAACTCTAAACCTAACACTAAACCTAACCCTAATCCTCAGCCTCACCCTCATCCTAACCCAAACCCTAACCCTAACCATCACCCTAAACCTAAGCCTAACCCTAATCCTTACCCTCACCCTAAACCTAATCCTAACCCTAACCCTCACCCTAACCCTAACCCTAACCCTCACCCTCATGCTCGGCCTAAGCCTAAGCCTAAACCTAAGCCTAACCCTAACCCTAACCCTAACCCTCACCCTATCCCTAACCCTAACACTACCCCTAACTCTAACCCTAAACCTCATCCTCACCCTAACCCTAACTCTGATCATAAGCCAAACCTAACCCTCATACTAACCCTAACCCTCAACCTCACCTTCACCATAACCCTAACTGTAACCCTAAACCTAACAAAAACCCTAAACCTAACACTAACCCTCACCCTTTCATAAACCTCACCCTAACCTTAACCCTCACCTAACATTTACCCTCACCCTAACACTAACCCTAAGGCTAACACTAACGCTCACACTAACCCTAACCATCACCCTAACCCTAAACCTCACCCTAACATAAACCCTAACAATCACCCTAAACCTAAACCTTACCCTAACCCTAAACCTCACCCTCAGCCTCACCTTCAGTGTAACCCTAAGCCTAAGCCTAACCCTAACCCTCACACACACCCTAACCCTTACCCTAATCCTAATCCTAACCCTATCCCTAACCCTCACCCTCAGCCTCACCTTAACCCTAATTCTAACCCTAAACCTCACCCTCAACCTAACCCTAAAGCTAACCCTAACACTAAAACTCATCCTCATCCTAACCCTAAACCTCACCCTCACCCTAACCCAAATCCTATCCCTAACCCTCATGCTAACCTTCCTCATAACCCTAATCATAACCCTTACCTTAACACTAACCCTCACCCTCACCCTCAGCCTAACCCTAAGCCTAACCCTAAGCCTAACCCTAAACCTAAAACTAAACCTCACACTCACTCGCACCCTCACCCTCACTGTAACTCTAACCCTAACCCTAACCCTAAAACTCACCCTAATCCTAACCATAACCCTCCCCCTAAACCTATATCTAACCGTAAACCTCACCCTCACCCTAACCCTAACACTAACCCTAAACCTAACCCTCACCCTAGCCACCTCCATAACCCTATATGTAAACCTAAACCTCACCCTCACCCTAACAGTAACCCTAACCATAATCCTAAACCCCACCCTAACCCTAAACCTAAACCTCAACCGCACCCTCAGCTTCACCATAACTCTAACAATAACCCTAACAATAACACTAACCCTAACCCGGACCATCACCCTAACCCTAATCCTCATCCCCAACCTCACCCTCTGCCTAAGCCTAATTCTAAGCCTAACCCTCACTCTAACCCTTACACTCACCCTCATTGTAACTCTAATCCTAAACCTAACCCTATACCTAACCGTCAACCTCACCCTAACCCTAACACTAACGCTAACCCAAACCTCAACCTAAACCTCCCCCTAAACCTATCTGTAACCCTAACCTCACCCTCACCCTCAACCTCAACATAAGTCTAACCCTAACCCTAACAATAACACTAACCCTAACCCTAACCATATCAATAACCCTCACCGGCAGCCTCACCCTCACTGGAAACTTGACCCTAACCATAACACAAATATTAACCCTAACCCTAACCCTAACTCTAATCCTCACCCACACCGTCACCCTCAGCCTAACCCTAACCCTAACCCCAACTCTAATCCTAACCCCCACTGTAACCCTAAAACTAACCCTAACACTAACACTAACCCTAAACCAAACCCTAACCCTAACCCTAAACTTAAACCTAACCCTAACCCTAACCGTAAACTTAACCTGAAACCTAACTCTCACCCTAACCCTACAACTAACCCTCACCCTAACCCTAACCCTCATCCTTACACTCACCCTCATCCTAACCCTAAGCCTAACCCTAACCGTAACCCTAACCCTCACACTCACCCTAACCTTTCCCCTAATCCTAATCCTAACACTAAGCCTAAACCATACCCTCACCCTAACGCTCTCTCTAACCCTAACTCTAACACTAACCCTAAACCTAACCCTCAACCTCAGCCTCATCCTAACCCTAACTCTAACCCTAAACCTGCCCCAAATCCTAACTCTAACCATCACCCTAACCCTAATTCTCACCCACACCCTCACCCTCAGCCTAATCCTAAGCCTAAGCCTAACCCTAAACCTAACCCTCACACTCACCCTCACCATAACCCTAATCCTAATCCTAAGCCTAACTCTAACCCTAACCCTAAACCTCAACCTAAACCTCACCCTAACCTTAACACTAACACTAACCATAACCCTAACCCTGGACCTAACCCTGGAACTAACCCTAAATCTAACCCTAAACCTCACCCTCACCCTAACCCTAATCCTAATCCTAACCCTAAACCTCACCGAAACCTTAACCCAAACCCTCACCCTCACCATAACTCTAACCCTAAAAATAACACTAGTCCTAACCCTAAACCTAACCATAACCCTAATCCTAATGCTAACACTCACCCTCACCCTAAGCCTAATCCTAACACTAACTCTCACCCTAACCCTAACCCTCACCCTGACCATAACGCTAACCCTCATCCTAACCCTCATCTTCACCCTAGCCCTCACCCTAACCCTAATCCTAACACTTACTCTCATCAAAACCCTCACCCTAAGCCTAACCCTAACAATCACCCTAAACCTAATCCTCACCCCCACCCTCACCCTCAGCCTGACCCTAAGCCTAAGCCTAACCCTAAGCCTAACCCTCACACTCCCCCTTACAATAAACCTAAGCCTAACCCTAACACTAATCATAACCCTAAACTTCAAAGTAACCCTCACCTAATTTAACCGTAACACTTACTCTAACCATCGACCTAAGCGTCCCCCTAACGCTAAATCTAACCCTAAAACTCACCCTCACACTAACACAAATCCTAACCCTTACCCTCATCCTAACCCTAATCCTCACCCTAAAGGTAACCATAACCCTCATGCTAACCCTCACCCTAACATTAACCCTAACACTAAACCTTACCCTAACACTAACCCTAATCCTCAACCTCACCCTCGCCCTCACCCTTACCCTAATCATAACCCTAATCCTCATCCTAACCCTCACCCTAACCCTAACTTTAACCCTAATCCTTACCCTAACCCTAACCGTCACCCTAACCCTAAACTTAACCGAACACTAACTCTCACCCTAACCGTAAACCTAAACTCACCCTCACCCTCACACTCAGCCTAATCCTAAGCCTCAGGCTAAACCTAACCCTAACCCTCACACTCACCCTAACCCTTACCCTAAACCTAATCCTAACACTAAGCATAACCCTCACACTCAGTCTAACCCTCACAGTAACCCGAAATCTAACACTAAACCTAACCCTAAACCTCAAGATCAGCCTCACCCTTACCCTAACTCTAACCCTAAACCTCACCCTTAGCCTAGCCCTAAGCCTAAGCCTAAACCTAACCCAAACACACACATTCACCATCACCCTAACCCTAATCCTAACCCTAACCCTAAACCAAAACTTCAACCTAACCCTCACCCTAACTGTAAACCTAAACCTCACCCTCACCCTAAACCTAACTCTAACCCTAACCCAAACCCTAAACCTCACCCTCACCCTAACCCTAACCCTCAACCTCACCCTCAACATAACCATAAACCTAAACCTATCCCAAACAATAACCCGAACCCTAATCCTAACCCTCAACCTAACCATGACCCTCACCCTAACGCAAACCCTCACCCTAACATTTACCCTCACCCTAACACTAACCCTAACCCTAACACTAACCCTCACACTAACCCTAACCGTAATCTCACCTTAACCCTAACCCTAACCCTAACCCTCAACCAAACCATAAACCTCATGCTCCACGTAACCCTAACCGTAACCCACACCCTAAACCTAAACTTAACTTGAACCCTAACTCTCACCCTAACCCTAATCCTAACCCTAACCCTCACCCTCACACTCACCATCAGCGTAACCCTAAGCCTAAACCTAACCCTAACCCTAACCCTCACACTAAACCTAGCCCTTACCCTAATCCTTATCCTAACCCTAAACCTAAGCCTCACCCTCAGCCTCACTTTAACCCTAACTCTAACCCTAATCCTAACCCTAACTCTCCTCCTAACCCTCCCCATAACCCTAACCCTAAACCTCACCATAACCCTAACCCTCACCCTCATGCTCAGCCTAAACCTAAACCTAAACCTAACCCTAAACCTCACACTCACCCTAATCCTAACCCTAAATATCACCCTCACCCTAACCCTGACCCTCACCCTCACCCTCATCCTAACCCTAAGCCTAACCCTAACCCTTACCCTAATCCTCACACTCACCCTAACCCTAAGCCTAATCCTACTCCTAACCCTAACCCAAACCCTCACCCTCAACCTAACCCTCATCTTAAGAATAACCTTAACATTAATCCTAACCCTCAACCTCACCCTCAGCCTCACCCTATACCTAACTCAAACACTGAAACTAACCCTGAACCTAACCCTAACCCTAACCCTATCCCTAAACCTCATCCTAACCCTAACTCTAACCCTCACCCTCACCCTCACCCTAACACTAACCCTAACCCTAACACTCACGCTAACTCTAAAACTAACCCTCACAATAACACTAACCATCACCCTAAACCTAAACCCCACTGTAACACTAACCCTAAACCTCACCCTCACTCTAGCCCTCACCCAACCCTTACCCTCATCCTCAAACTAAACCTCACACTAACCCTAACACTAATCCTCAATCTAACCCTCACCCTCACCCTGACCCTAATGTTAAACCTCACCCTAACCCTAACTCTCACCCATACCTTAACCCTCACCCTCACCCTAAACCTCACCTTTACCCTTACGGTCAACACCACCCTAACCCTAACCCTAAACCTAACCCTCACCCTATCCATAACTGTACCCCTAAACCACACCCTCACTCTAACCCTAACTCTAACCCTAACACTAACACTAACCCTCACAATAACCCTAACACTAAACATCACCCTAACCCTAATCCTCACCCCCACCCTCACACTCAGCCTAAAACTATGCCTAAGCCTAACCCTAACCCTAACCCTAACCCACACCCTCACACTCACCCTCACCATAACTCTAACACTAACCCTAACAATAACACTAATCCTAACCCTAAACCTAACCCAAACAATAACCATAACCCTAATGCTAACACTCCGCCTCACCCGAACCCTAATCCTAACCCTCACCGTAACTCTCCCTCTAATCCCATATCTAACCCTCAACCTCATCCTCAACCTAAACCTAAACCTAAACGTAACCATAAACCCCACACTAACCCTAACCCTAAACCTCACCCGCAACCTCACTCACACGGTAAATCAAACCCTAACACTAACAATAACACTAACCGTAACCATCACCCTAACCTTAATCCTCACACCCACCCTCACCCTCAGCCTAACCCTAAGCCTAAGCCTAAACGTCACCCTAACCCTCACACTCAGCCTCACCCTAACCCTAATCCTAAAACTAATCCTATCCTTAAACCTCAAACTAAACCTCACCCTCAACCTAACCCTAACCCTAACCCTAAACCTCACCCTCAGGAGAACCCTAACCTTAACTCTAACCCTAAACCTCAACCTCACCCTAACCCCAACCCTAACCCTAACCCTAAACCTAACCCTAACCCTAATCCTAAACTTCACCCTCTCCCTACCCAAACCCTAACCCTAATCCTAACACTAACCCTCATCCTAACCCTCCCCTAACCCTAAACCTCACCCTCACCCTAACCCTCAACTTAAGCCTAACCCTAACATTAATCCTAACCCTAACCCTCATGCTCAGCCTCACCCTAAAACTGTCTCTAACCCTAAACCTCAACCTGACACTAACCCTAAACCTAACCCTATCCCTATAACTCATCCTAACACTAAACCTCACCCTAACCCTAACCCTAACCCTAACCCTCACCCTTACCCAAGCCCTCACCCTAACACTAATCCTAACCCTACCCCTCATCCTAACATTCATCAAAACACTAACCCTAACCCTCAGCCTCACCCTCACCCTAACGCTAATCCGAACCCTAACCCTCAACCAAAACTAACCCTGACCCTCACCGTAACTCTTACCCTAACCCTCAACTAACCCGAAATAAAACTCTCACCCTAAACCTAACCCTAACCCTCACCCTAACCCTCAACCTAAACCTCATGCTCACCCGAGCCCTCACCCTAACCCTAATCCTAACACTAACCCTTATCCTAACCCTCCCCCTAACCCTTACCATTACCCTTACCCTAACCCTAACCCTCACCCTCAACCTCACCCTCAACCTAACCCTAACCCTAACCCTAAACCTAAACCTAACACACACCCTCACCCTCACCCTAACCCTAATCGTAACCCTAACCCTAATCCTAAACCTAACCCTCCCCCTAACTCTTAACCTAAGCCTAACCCTAACCCTAACAATAACCCTAACCCTAATCCTAACCCTCACCCTAACCAAAACCCTCACCCTAACCCAAACCCTCACCCTAACACTTACCCTCACCCTCACCCTAACCCTAACCCTAACAATAACCCTAACCCTATCCTCACCAGAACCCTAAACCTAACCCTAACCCTCAACCTAACCCTAAACCTCATGCTCAAGGTAACCCTAAACTTAAACCTCACTCTAATCCTAAGATTAACCTGAACCATAAATCTCACCCTAACCCTACACCTGACACTAACCCTAACCCTCACACTCACCCTAACCCTTACCGTAATCCTAATCCTATCCCTAACCCTAACCCTCACCCTCAGCCTCACCTTACCCTAATTCAAACCCTAAACCTCACCCTCTCCCTAACCTATGCCTTACCCTAAACCTCACCTTAACCCTTACCCTAATCCTAATCCTAACCCTAACCCTAACAGTCACCCTCATCCACACTGTAACCTTAAGCATAACCCTAACCCTAACCCTAACCCTCAAGCTCACCCTAACCCTTACCCTAATCCTAATCCTAGCCCTAACCCTAACCCTCACCCTCAGCCTCACCTTAACCCTACTTCTAACACTAAACCTCATGCTCACCCTAACCCTAAACCTATACCTCACCCTAATCCTAACCTCACCCTCACCCACACCCTCAGCCTAAACCTAACCCTAACCCTCACACTCACCCTAACCCTAACCGTAATCCTAATCCTAACCCTCACCCTAACCCTAACCCTAACCCTAACACTAACACTAACCCTAACCCTAACCCTCACCCTCAGCCTCACCCGAACCCTAACTCTAACCCTAAACCTCACCCTCACCCTCACCCTAACCCTAACCATAACCCTAACCCTCACCCTAACCCTAACCCTAAACCTCACCCTCACCCTAGCCCTTACCATAAACCTAATCCTAAACCTAACCCTCATACTAAGCCTCCCTCTAACTCTATCCCTCCCCCTCAACCTCCCACTCTGCCTAACCCTATGCCTAACCCTAAACCTAACCCTAACACACACAATCAGCCTCACCCTAACCCTAATCCTCACCCCTACCCTCACCTTCAGTCTAACCCTAACAATAAACCTAAACCGCACCCTAACCCTAAACTTCACCCTCTCCCTCAACCTAACCGTAACTCTAAGCCTAACCCTAACAATAACACAAACCATAACCCTAACAATAACCCTAACCATAACTCTCTCACTCAGCCTCAGCCTCACCGCAAACTTAACCCTAACCATAACACTAGAAATAAACCTAACACTAAGCCTAAGCCTAAGGCTAACTCTAATCCTCAGGCCCACCCTCACCCTCAGCCTAACCCTAAGCCTAAACCTAACCCTAACCCTAACCCTCACCCTTAGCTTCACCTTAACCCTACCTCTAACACTAAACCTCATGCTCACCCTAACCCTAAACCTAACCCTAAACCTAAACCTCAACCTAACCCTAATCTCACCCTCACCCTCACCCTCAGCCTAACCCTAAATCTAACCATAAACCTCACACTCACCCTAACCCAAACTGTAATCCTAATCCTAAACCTAACCTTAAACCTCACCCTCACCCTAAACCTCATCGTAACCCTAATCGTAAGCCTAACCCTCAACCGAACCCTAACCCTCACCCTCACCTTAATCCTTACCCTAACCCTCACCCTAACCCTAAACATAACCCAAAACGTAACTCTCAACCTAAAACTAACCCAAACCTAAAACCTCACCCTAAACCTAACGCTAAACCTCACCCTCAACCTAGCCCTCACCCTAACCTTAATCCTAACCTTAACCCTCATCATAACCCTATCCCTAACCCTTAAGCCAACCCTCACCCTAAACCTGACCCTCAACCTCAACCTCACCCTCAGCCTAACCCTAAGCCTAACGCTAAACCTAACCCTAACACATACAATCACCCTCACACTAATCCAAATCCTAACCCTAAACCTCACCCTCACCCTCACCCTCAGTGTAACCAAAAGCCTGACCCTAACACTAACCCTAACCCTCACACTCACCCTAACCCTTACCCTAATCCTAATCCTACCCCTAACCCTAACCCTCACCCTCAGCCTCTCCTTAAACCTAACTCTAATCCTAAAACTCACCCTCACTTTCACCCTATCATTAACACTAACCCTAAACCTAACCCTAAACCTCACCCTTATCTTAACCCTCACACTCAGCCTAAAAGTCAACTTTAACCTTACCATCATCCTCACCCTAACCCACACCCTAACCCTAACCTCATCCTAACCCTCAACCTAACCTTAAACTTAACCATCATGCTAACACTAACCCTCACACTCAACCTCATGCTCAGCCTAACCCTAAGCCTAAGACTTACCCTAAACCTCAGCCTCTCCCCAGCCCTCACCCTAACCCTAATCCTAACCATCACCCTAACCCTAATCCTCAACCCCACACTCACGCTCAGCCTAACCCTAACCCTAAGCCTAACCGTAAACCGAACCCTCACACTCACCCTCACCCTAACCTTAATTCTAACCCTAACCCTAACCCTAACCTTAAAACTCAACCTAACCCTCACCCTAAACTTAAACCTAACACTAACCCTAACCCTAACCCTCGAACTAACCCTCCCCCTAACCCTAAATCTAAACCTAAACCTCACTCTCACCCTAACCCTAATTCTAACCCTAACCCTAAACCTCACCCTAAAACTAACCCTAACCCTCACCCTCACCCTCACTGTAACTCTAAACCTAACCCTAACCATAACACTAATCGTAACCCTAACCCTAAGCCTAACCCTAATCCTAACACTCACCCTCACCTAACCCTAATTCTAACCCTAACCCTCAACTTAACCCTAACCCTCACATCACTTTAACCCTAAATCTCATCCAAACCCTCACCCTAACCCTAACCCTAACCATAAACCTCAACCTAACACAAACCCTATCCCTCAGCCTCAACCTAGCCCTCACCCTAACTCTAATCCGAACCCTAATCCTCATCTTAACCCTCACCCTCAACCTAACCCTTACCCTAACCCTAATACTAACCCTAACCCTAATGGTCAACTTAAACCTAACCCTCACGCTCACCATAACCCTAACCCTAACGCTCACATTAACCCTAACCTTCACCCTCACCCTCACCCTCAGCCTAAACCTAGCCTAACCCTAACCCTAACCCTAACCCTCACACTCACCCTAACCCTTACCCTAACCCTATACTAACCCTAAGCCAAACCCTCACACTCACCCTAACCCTCACTCTAACCCTAAATCTAAAACTAACCCTAACCCTAACCCTAACCATAAGCTTCACCCTAACCCTAAATCTAACCCTAAACTTCACCCTCACCCTAACCCTAACCCTGACCCTAAACCTAAACATCACCCTAACCCTAACCCTAAACCTCACCCTCACACTAGCCCTCACCCTTACCCTAATCCTAACCCACATCCTAACCCTCACACTAACACTAACACTAACCCTCACACTCACCCTCACCCTAACCCTAATCCTAACCCTAACCTAACCCTAACCCTCACCCTCACCGTAACCCTTATCCTAACCCTAAACATAACCCGAACCAAAACCCTCACCCTAACCCTAACCCTAACCCTCACCCTAAACCTAACCTTAAACCTCACCCTCACCCTAGCCTTCACCCTAACCCTATTCCTAAACCTAACCCTCATACTAACACTCCCTCTAACCCTTACACTAAACATTATCCTAACCCTAACCGTCACCCTCAACCTCACCCTCAGCCTAAACCTAAGCCTACCACTAAACCTAACCCTAGCACACATGCTCACCTTTACACTAATTCTAATCCTAACCCTAACCGTCACCCTCACCCTCACCATCAGTGTAACCCTAAGCCTAAGCCTAACCCTAACCCTAACCCTCATGCTCACACTAATCCTATTACTAACCCTAACCCTAAAACTCACCCTCAGCTTCACCTTAACCCTAGCTCTAACCTTAACCCCAAACCTCACCCTAAAACTAAACCTAAACCTCACCGTCACACTAGAACTCAACCTAACCCTAATCCTAACCCAACCAGCATCCTAACGCTCCTCATAACCCTAACCCTAACCCTCACCCTAAACCTAACCCTCACCATCACAATCAGCCTAACCCTAAGCCTAACCCTAACCGTAACCCTAACTCTCACAGTCACCCTAAACCTAACCCTAACCCTAAGCGTAACCCTCACCCTAACCCTAACCCTAAACCTAAGCCTAACACTAACCCTAACACTAACGATAACCCCTAACCCTCAACTTCAGCCTCATCCTAACCCTAACTCTAACCCTAAACCTCACCCTCAAACTAACCCTAACCCTAAACCTAAACCTCACCCTAACCCTAACACTAAACCTCACCCTCACCCTAGCCCTTACCCTAACCCTAATCCCAATCCTAACCCTCATCCTAATCCTCCCCCTAAACCCCTAAACCCTCACCCTCAACAAATCCCTCAGCCTAACGCTAAGTCTAAACCTAAACTTAACCCTAACACACACACTCACCCTCACCCTAACCCTAATCCTATCCCTAAGACTAACTCCAATCCTTATCCTCTTCCTATCTCTCACCTAACCCTAACCCTAACACTAACGCTAACCCTAACCCTCATCCTAACCCTATATCTAACCCTAAACCTCACCCTCACCCTAACCCTAACCCTAACCCTAACTCTAAACCCCACCCTAAACCTAACCCTCAACCACACCCTCACTCTCACCTTAACCCTAACCCTAACCCTAACAATAACTCTAACCCTAATCCTAAACCTCACACTAACCATAACCCTCACCCTAACCCATACCCTCACCCTAACACTTACCCTCACCGTTAGAGTAACCCTAACGCTAACACTAACCCACATACTAAGCCTAACCCTAATCCTAACCCTAAACCTCAACCTAACCCTCACCCTCAACCTAACCCTAACACTAACCTTAACCCTAACCCTCATCCTAATCTTCTCCTTAACCCTCAACCTAACCCTATATCTAACCGTAAACCTCACCCTCACCATAAACCTAACCCTAAATCCCACCCTAACCCTAACCCTCAACCGCACCCTCACCCTCACCGTAACTATAACACTAACCCTAACAATAACACTAACCCTAACCCGAAACATCACCCTAACCCTAATCCTCACTCCCACCCTCACCCTGAGCCTAACCTTAAGCCTAAGCCTAACCCTCACCCTATCCCTCACACTCACCCTAACCCTAACCCTAATCCTAAACCTAACCCTATCCCAAAACCTCAACCTAATCCTCACCCTCAACCTAACTCTAACACTAACCCTAAACCTGAACCTCATCCTAATCCACCCCGTAACCCTAATTCTAACCCTAAACCTCACCCTCACCCAACCCTAACTCTAACTCTAAACCCCACCCTAAACCTAACCTTCACCCTCACCCTCAACCTCACTGTAACTCTAACCCTAACTCTAACAATAACCCTAACCCGAACCCTAACCTTCACCCTAACCATAACCCTCACCCTAACCCTAAACCTAATCCTCAATGTAACCCTCACCCTTACCCTAAACCTAACCCTACCCTAACCCTAATCCTAACCCTAACCTTCACCCTTATCTTAATCCTCACCCTCAGCCTAAACCTCCCCTTTACCCTTACCATCATCCTAACCCTAACCCAAACCCTAACCCTAACCTCATCCTAACCCTCAACCTAATGGTAATCCTAACCATCATGCTAACCCTAACCCCCACACTCAACCTGATGCACAGCCTAACCCTAAGCCTAAGCCTAAGTCTTACCCTAAACCTCACCCTCTCCCCAGCCCTCACCCTAACCCTAATCCTAACCATCACCCTAACCCTAATCCTCAACTCCACCCTCAACCTCAGCCTAACCCAAAGCCTAGCCCTAAGCCTAACCCTAACACTAACCCTCACCGTATCCCTAACCCTAACCCTAATACTAACCCTAAACCTAAACACAACCCTACACCTAACCCTAAACCTAACCCTAATCCTCAGCCTCAACCTCAGCCTAACCCAAACCCTAACCCTAACCCTAACCCTAACTCTAAGCCTAACCATAACCCTAACCCTGACACTCACCCTTACCCTAACCCTAATCGTAACCCTAACCCTATCCCTAACACTAACCCTCACCCTAAACCTCACCCTAGCACTCACCCTAACGCTAATCCTAACCCTAAACCTCATCATAACCCTCACCCTAACCCTAACCCTAACCCTCACCCAATCCTGAACCCTAACCCTCACCCTCAAGCTGGGCCTAAGCCTAAGCCTAACCCTAATCCCAACCCTCACCCTAACCCTAACCCTAACCCTTACCGTAACCCTCACTCTCAGCCTAACCCTCACCTATACTCTAACCGTCACCCCCACCCTAACCCGCACACTAACCCCAACCCTCACCCTAACCCTAACTCTACCCCTAAACCTCAACCTCACCCTAACCCTAACACTAAACCTCACCCTAACCCTAACCCTCACCCTCACCCTGACCATAACCGTAACCCTAACCCTAACACTAACAATAATCCTAAACCGAACCCTAACCCTCACCCTAACCATAACCCTCACCCTAACCCTAAACCGAATCCTCAATATAACCCACACGCTAAACCTAAACCTAAACCTACCCTAACCCTAAACCTAACCCTAACCCTCACCCTTATCTTAACCCTCACCTTCAGCCTAAGTCAACTTTACCCTTACCATCATCCTCACCCTAAACCACACCCTAACCCTAACCTCTTCCTAACCCTCACCCTAACCATAAACTTAACCATCATGCTAACACTAACCCTCACACTCAACCTCATGCTCAGCCTAATCCTTAGCATAAGCCTAAGACTTACCCTAAACCTCACCCTCTCCCCAGCCCTCACCCTAACCCTAATCCTAACCATAACCCTAACCCTAATCCTCAAACCCACACTCACCCTCAGCCTAACCCTAAGCATAAGCCTAACCGTAAACCTAACCCTCACCCTCACCCTCACCCTCACCCTAACCTTAACCCTAACACTAACCCTAACCCTAAACCTAGACCTATCCCTCCCCCTAACCCTTAATCTAACCCTAAACTTCAATCTCACCCTAACCTTAATCTTAACACTAACCCTAAACCTCACCCTAAACCTAACCCTAACCCTCAACCTCACCCTCACTGTAACTCTATCCCTAACCCTAACAATAATACTAATCCTAAACCTAACCCTAACCCTAACCCTAAGCCTAACCCTAATCCTAATACTCACTCTCACCCTAACCCTAATTCTAACCCTAACCCTCAACCTAACCCTAACCCTCACATCACCGTAACCCTAACTCTGATCCAAACCCTCACGCTAACCCTAACCCTAAACCTCAACCTCAACCTAAAACTAACCCTAAACATCACCCTCAACCTAGCCCTCACCCTAACTCTAATCTGAACCCTAATCCTCATCTTAACCCTCACCCTCACCCTAACACTAACACTCAACCTAACCCTATCTCCTACCCTAATGGTCAACCTAAACCTAACCCTCACGCTCACCATAACCCTAACCCTAACACTCATCCTAACCCTAAACTTAAAGCGAACCCTAACTCTCACCGTAACCCAAACCCTAACACTCACCCTAACCCTAACCCTCAGCCTCATCCTCACCCTCAGCCTAAACCTAGCCTAACCCTAACCCTAAGCCTAAGCCTCAAGCTCACTGTAACCCTTAACCTAAACCTATACTTATCCAGAACCAAAACTCTTAACCTAACCCTAACCCCAACACTCACCCTAACCCTAATCTTAAACCTCACCCTCACCCTAGCCCTCACCCTAACCCTAATCCTAACCCTAACCCTCATCCTAACCCTCCCTCTAACCCTTACCCTAACCCTCACCCTAAACCTAACCTTCACCCTCAACCTCACCCTCAGCCTAACCCTAAGCCTACCCCTAAAACTAACCCTAACACACATGCTCACCTTCACCCTAACCCTAATCCTAACCCTAAGCCTCACCCTCACCCTCACAATCAGTGTAACCCTAAGAATAACCCTAACCCTAACCCTAACCCTCATGCTCACCCTAAACCTTACCCTAATCCTAATCCTAACCCTAACCCTAACCCTCATCCTCAGCCTCACCTTAACCCTAACTCTAACCCTAAACCTAAACCTCACCCTAACCCTAACCCTAAACCTCACACTCACCCTAGCCCTCACCCTAACCCTAATCCTAACCCTAACCATCATCCTAACCCTCCTCATAACACTAACCCTAACCCTCACCCTAACCCTAAACCTAACCCTCACACTCACCCTAACCCTAACCCTAACCCTAAACCTAACACTCACCCTCACCCTCAACCTCACCCTAAACCTAAACCTAAACCTAACACTAACACTAACACTAACGATAACCCTAACCCTCACCTTCAGCCTCACCCTAACCCTAATTCTAACACTAAACCTCACCCTCACCCTAACCATAATCCTAACCCTAAACCTCACCCTAACCCTAACACTAAACCTCACCCTCACCCTAGCCCTTACCCTAACCCTAATCCTAACCCTAACCCTCATCCTAACCCTCCCCCTAACCCTAACCCTCAACCTCAACCTAACTCTCAGCCTAACCCTAAGCCTAAACCTAAACCTAACCCTAACACACACACTCACCCTCACCCTAACCCTAATCCTATCCCTAAAACTAACCCTAATCCTAACCCTCTCCCTAACTCTCACCTAACCCTAACCCTAACACTAACCCTAACCCTAACCCACAACCTAACCCTAACCCTAACCCTAACCCTAACCCTAAACCTCACCTTCACTCTAACCCTAACTCTAACCCTAACCCAAAACCTAAACCTCACCCTAACCCTAACCCTCACCCTCACCGCAAACATACCCTTAAATCTAACCCTAACAATAACCCTAACCCTAATCCTAACCCTCACCCTAACCATGACCCTCACCCTAACCCATACCCTCACACTAACATCAACCCTCACCCTAACTCATATCCTCACCCTAACACTTACCCTCACCCTAAGACTAACCCTAACCCTAACACTAACCCTCACACTAACTCTAACCCTAACCCTAACCCTAAACCTCAACCTAACCCTCACCCTCAAACTAAGCCTAACCCTAACCCTCACCCTAACCCTCACCCTAACCCTCACCCTAACCCTATATCTAGCCCTAAATTTCACCCTCACCCTCAATCTCAGCGCAACCATAACCCTAAACCTAACCCTAACAATAACCCTAACCCTAATCCTAACCTTCACCCTAATCATAACGCTCACCCAAACCCATACCCTCACCCTAACACTTATCCTCACCCTAAGACTAACCCTAACCCTAAACCTAAACCTAAACCTCACCCTAACCCACCCCGTAACCCTAATTCTAACCCTAAACCTCACCCTCACCCTAACCCTAACCCTAACTCTAAACCCCACCCTAAACCTAACCTTCACCCTCACCCTAAACCTCACTGTAACTCTCACCCTAACCCTAAAATAGCACTAACCCTAAACCTAACCCTAACCATAACCCTCACCCTCAGCCTCACCGTCACCTCAAACTTAACCCTAACCATAAGACTAAAAATAAACCTAACCCCAAGCCTAACCCTAACCATAACCCTAAACCTCACCCCCAAACTCACCCTCAGCCTAAGCCTAAGCCTAAGCCTAACCCTAACCCTAACTCTAACCCAAAACTTAACCCTTACACTAACCCTAACCCTAAAACTAACCCTAACTCTAAACCTAACACAAAACCTAACCCTAATCCTCAGCCTCTCCGTCACCCTAACCCAAACCCTAGCCCTAACCATCACCCTAAATCTAAGCCTAACCCTAACCCTAACCTAACCCTCACACTCAAACTCACCCTTACCCTAATCCTAAACCTAACCTTAGCCCTAACTCTAACCCTCACACTAACACTCATCATAGCCCTCACCCTAACCCTAATCCTAACCATAAAACTCATCCTAACCTTCACCCTAACCCTAACCTTAACCCTAAACCTCACCCTCATGCTCGGCCTAAGCCTAAGCCTAAGCCAAAGCCTAACAATAACCCAAACCCTCACCCTAACCCTAAACCTAACCCTAACCCTCACCCTAACCATAACCCTCACCCTAACCCTAACATTCACCCTAACACTTACTCCCACCCTAACACTCACCCTAACACTAAGACGAACCTACACACTAACACTAACCCTCACCCTAATCCTAAACCTCACCCTAACCCTAACCCTAAACCTAACCCTCACCCTCACCCTAGCCCTCACCCTAACCCTAATTCTAACCCTCCTCCTGATCCTAACCCTAACTCTCATCCTCACCTTAAACCTCACACTAACCCTAAACCTAATCCTCAATCTAACCCTCACTCTAACCCTAACCATAACACTTACCCTAACTCTAACCCTCACCCTAAACAACCCCTAACCCTATATCTAACCCTAAAACTCACCCTCAACGTAACCCTAATACTAACCCTAATCCCCACCCTAACCCTAAACATAACACTCAACCCCAACCTCACCCTCAGGGTAACTCTAACCCTAACCCTAACAATAACACTAAACCTAAACCGAACCATCACCCTAACCCTCATCCTCACCCACATCCTCATCCTCAACCGAACCCTAAGCCTAAGCCTAACTCTCACCCTAACCCTCACACTCACACTCACCCTAACCCTAATCCTAAACCTAACCCTATCCCTAAACCTCAACCTAACCCTCACCCTCACCCTAACCATAACACTAACCCTAACCCTAAACCTCAACCTAACCCTCCCCCTAACCCTAACTCTAACCCTAAACCACACCCTCACCCTAACCCTAACCCTCACCTTCACCCTCAACCTCACCATAGATCTAATCCTAACCCTAACACTAACACTTACCCTAACCCTAACCCTAAACATAACCCTCATCCTCAGCCACACCCTCACCGCAAACCTAACACTAAAAATAAACCTAACCCTAACCCTAACCCTAATCCTCACTCCCACCCTCATCTTCAGCCTAACCCTAAGCCTAATCCTAACCCTAACCCTAACCCTCACCTGAACCCTAACCCTAACCCTAACCCTAAACCTAAACCTAACCCTAACCCTAAACCTAACCCTAATCCTCAGCTTCACGCCCACCCTAACCCAAACCCTAACCCTAAACCTCAGCCTAAACCTAAGCCTAACCTTAACCCTAACCCTCACACTCACCCTCACTCTAACCCTAATCCTAAAACTATCCCTATCCCTAAACCTAACCGACACCCTAACCCTCACCCTAACCCTAATCCTAACTCTAAACCTCATCCTAACCCACACCCTAATCCTAAACATAACCCTCACCCTAACCCTAACCCTAACCGTCACATTCATGCTCGGCCTAAGCCTAAGCCTAAGCCTGACCCTAAACTCAACCCTCACCCTAAACCTCACCCTAACACTAACCCTAACTCTAACCGTAAACGTCACTCTCACCCTAACTCTAACTAACCCTAACCCTAAATCTAAACCTCATCCTAACCCTAAACCTAACCCTCACCCTCAAACTCACTGTAACCCTAACCCTAAACCTAAACCTAACAATAACCCGATCCCTAACCCTAACCCTCAACCTAAACATAACCCTCACCCACACCCTAACCCTCACCCTAACACTTCCCCTCACCCTAACACTAACCCTAACCTTAACACTAACCCTCACACTAACCCTAACCATCACCTTAACCCTAACACTCACCCATACCCTTCCCCAAACCCTAACCCTATCCCTCACTCCACTGTAACTCGCACCCTCAGCCTAAACCTCACGTTTAACATTAACATCACCCCCCCTCCCTAAACCTTACCCTAACCCTCACCCTAACCCTAACTCTGCCTCTAAACCTCACCCTCACCCTAACCCTAACTCTAACCCTAACCCTAACACTAAACCTCACCCTTACCCTAATCCTCACCCTAATCATAACCCCCACACTAACCCTAACCCTCTCCCTAACACTCATCCTTACCATAAACATCACACTAACCCTAACCCTAGTCCTTAATCTGACCCTCACCCTAACCCTAACCCTAACCCTTTCCCTAACCCTAAACCTGACCCTATCCCTCACCCTTATCTTAACCCTCACCCTCAGCCTAAACCTAACCTTTACCCTTACCAACATCCTCACCCTAACACTCACCCTAACCCTAAACCTCATCCTAATCCTCACCCTAACTGTAAACCTAACCATCACCCTAACCCTAACACTCACCTCAACCTCATGCTCAGCCTAACCCTAAAACTAAGCCTAATCCTTACCCTAACCCTGACCCTCAACCTAGCACTCACCCTAACACTAAACCTAAACCTAACCCTCATCCTAACCCTCACCCTAGCCCCAACCTTAACCATCACCCTAAACCTAATCTTCAACCCCACTGTCACCCTCAGCCTAACCCTAAGCCTAAGCTTAAGCCTAACCCACACACTCACCTTCACCTTCAACCTCACCCTACACTTAACCCTAACCCTAACCATAACCCTAAACCTCAACCTAACTCTCACCCTAACCTTAACCCTAAAACTAACCCTAACCCTAACCCTCAACCTCACCCTGCAACTAACCCTAAATCTAACCTAAACTTCACCCTCACCCTAACCCTAATCCTAATCCTAACATAAACCTCACCCTAACCCTAAGCCTAACCCTCACCCTCACCCTCACCCTCATCATAACTCTAACCCTAACCCTAACAATAACACTAATCCTAACCCTAAACCTAACCCTAACCCTAACCCTAACTGTAATGCTAACACTCACGCTCATGCTAACCCTAATCCTAAACCTAACCCTCACCCTACCCCTAATCCTCACCCTCACCTTAACCCTAACCCTCAACCTAACCCTCACCCTAACCCTAACCCTAACCCTAAACCTTAATCTAACACTAAACCTAACCCTCACCCTCAACCTAGCCCTCACCTTAACCCTAATCCTTACCCTTATCCTTATGCTTACCCTCACCCTATCCCTAACCTTAACCCTCACCCTAACCCTAACCCTAAACCTAACCCTCAACCTAACCCTAATCCTCACGCTCACAGTAACCCTAACCCTCACCATCACCCTCACACTCAGCCTAACCCTAAGCCTAACTGTAACCCTCACACTCACCCTAAACCATAGCCTAATCCTAATCCTAACCCTAACCCTAACCCTCACCCTCAGCTTCACCCTAACCCTAACTCTAACCCTAAACCTCACAATCTCCCTAACCCTAACCCTAACCATAACCTTAAACCTCACCCTCACATTCACCCTAGCCCTTATCCTAACCCTAATCCTTACCCTAACCCTCATTCTAACCCTCCCCATAACCCTAAGGCTCAGCTTCAATCTCAACCTCTGCCTAATCCTAAGCCTAACCCTAAACCTAAACCTAACACACACCCTCCCCATCACTCTAGCCCTAATCCTATCCCTAAACCTAACCCTAATCCTAACCGTCCCCCTAACTCTTACCGTAACACTAACCCTAAAACTAACCCTTATCATAACCCTCTACCTAAACCTCACCCCAACACTAACTCTAACCCTAAACCTCACCCTCAACATAACCCTAATTCTAACCCTAATCCAAACCATAAACCTCACCCTAACATTAACCCTAACCCTAACCCTCGACCTAAGCCTCCAACTAAACCTAAATCTAATCATAAACCTCACCCTCACCCTAACCTTAATCCTAAACCTAACCCTAAACCTCACCCTAACCCTAACCCTAACTGTCAAACTAACCCTCACCCTCACCCTAATCCTAACCCACACCCTCACCCTCAGGCTAATCCTAAACCTAAGCCTAACCCTAACCCTCTCACTCACCCTAACCCTAACCCTAAAACTCACCCTAACCCTAAACCTAACCCTCAACCTTAGCCTAACCCTAAGCCTATCCCTAACCCTAACCCTAACCCTCAAACTCACCCTAACCCTAACCCTAATCCTACTCCTCACCCTAACCCTAACCCTCACCCTCAACCTAACCCTCACCTTAAGCCTAACCCTAACATTAATCCTAACCCTAACCCTCACCCTCAGCCTCACCCTACCCCTAAATCTAACACTAAATCTCACCCTGACCCTAACCCTAACCAGAACCCTATCCCTAAACTTCTTCCTAGCCCTAAACCTAACCTTCACCCTCACCCTCACCATAATCTTAACCCTAACCCTAATGATAACCCTAACCATAACCCTAACCCTCACCCTAAGCATAACCCTCACCCTAATCCTAACCCTCACCCTAACATTTACCTTCACCCTAACGCTAAACTTCACCCTAAGACTTACCCTCACCCTTACACTAACCCTAACCCTAACACTAACCCTAACCATCAACCTAACCCTAAACCTCACTCTAACCTGAACCCTAAACGTCACCCTCTCCCTAGCCCTCACCCTCATACTCACCCTAAACTTCACACTAACCCTAACAGTAATCCTCAATCTAACCCTCACCCTCACCCTAACCCTCACCCTAATGCTCACCCTAACCCTCACCCTCACCCTTACTGTACCCCTCACCCTCAGCCTAACACTCACCTTTACCCTTACCGTCACCCCCACCCTAACCCTCACTCTAACGCTAACCCTCACCCTAACCCTAACTCTACCCCTAAACCTCACCCACACCCTAACACTAACTCTAATCCTAACCCTAACACTAACCCTCACCATAACCCTAACCCTAACCATCACCCTAACCATAATCCTCACCCCAACCCTCACCCTCAGCCTAACCATAAGCCTATGCCTAACCCTAACCCTAAACCTCACACTCAACCTCACCCTAACCCTAATCCTAACCCTAAACCTAACCCTAACCCTAAACCTCAACCTAACCGTGACCCTAACTTTAAACCTAACACTAACCCTAACCCTAACCCTCGACCTAACCCTCCAACTAAACCTAAATCTAACCTAAACCTCACCCTCACCCTCACTCTAATCCTAACCCTCACCTTAAACCTCACCCTAACCCTAACCCTAACCCTCACCCCAACCCTCACCCTCATCATAACTCTAACCCTAACCCTAACAATAACAATAATCCTAACCCTAAACTTAATCCTATCCCTAACCGTAACCCTAATGCTAACACTCAACCTCACACTAACCCTAATCCTAACCGTAACCCTCACCCTAACCCTAACTCTAAACCTAACCCTAACACTAACCATCACCCTAACCCTAATCCTCACCCCCACCCTCACCCTCAGCCTAACCCTAAAACTAGGCCTAAGCCTAACGCTAAACCTCACCCTCACCCTCACCCTTACCCTAATTCTAAAACTAATTCTAACCCTAACCCTAAACCTCAACCTAACCCTCAACCTAAACTTAACCCTAACACTTACCATAACACTAACTCTCCACCTAAGCCTCCAACTAAACCTAAATCTAATCATAAACTTCACCCTCACCCTAACCCTAATCCTAACCCTAACCCTAAACCTCACCCTAAACTTAACACTCACCCTCACCCTCACCCTCACCATAACTCTAACCCTAACTCTAACAATAACAGTAATCCTAACCCTAAACCTAACCCTAACCATAACCCTAACCCTAATGCTAACACTCAACCTCACCCTAACCCTAAAACTAACCCTAATCCTCACCCTCACCCTAACCCTCATCCTCACTGTAACCCTAACGCTCATCCTAACCCTCACCCTAACTCTAACACTAACCCTAAATCTTACCCTAACACTAACGCTAATCCTCACCTTCACCCTAGCCCTGACCCTATCTCTAATCGTAAGCCTAATCTTCATTCTAACCTTCACCCTAACTCTAAGCCTAAACCTAATACTAACCCTAATCCCAACCCTCACTGGATCCCTAACATTAACCCTAACACTAACACTGACGCTAAACCTAACCCAAACCTAACCCTAAACCTAACCCTAATCCTCAGCCTCACCCTCACCCTAACCCAAACCATAACCCTAAACCTCATCCTAACTCTGAGCCTAACCATAACCCTAGTCCTAACCCTCACCCTAACCCTAATCCTAAACCTATCCCTATCCCTAACCCTAACCATCAGCCTAACCCTTAGCCTAGTCCTCCCCCTTAAACTTATACTAACCCTAACCCTCACCCTAATCATAAAACTCACCCTAACCCTAAACCTCACCCTAACACTTACCCTCACCCTAATACTAACCCTAATCCTAACACTAACTCTCACACTAATCCTAAATATCACCCTAAACCTAATCCTCACCCTAACACTAAACCTAACCCTCACACTCACACTAGAATTCAGGGTAACCCCAACCCTCATCCTCTCCATAAATCTCACACTAACCCTAACACTAATCCTCAATCGAACTCCCAACCTCACCCTAACGCTAGCACTGACCCTCACCCTAACCCTAACACTCACCGTTACCGTAACCCTCAGCCTCAGCCTAACCCTCACCTTTACCTTTACCGTCACCCCCACGTTAACCCGCACCCAAACCCTAAACCTCACCCTAACCCTAAATGTACCCCTATGCCTCACCCTCTCCCTAACCCTAACACTTACCCTAACCCTAACACTAAACCTCAATCTAATCCTAATCCTAACCCTCACCCTCACCCTAATCCTAACCCTCACCCTAACCCTAACACTCAACCTAACATTTAACCTCACTCTAACACTAACCATAACCCTAACAATAACCCTCACCCTAGCCCTCACCCTAACCCTAATCCTAAACCTCACCCTAACCCTAACCCTAACCCTCATCCTCACCCTAAACCTCACACTAACCCTAACCCTAATCCTCAATTTAAACCTCACCCTAACTCTAACCGTAACCATAACCCTTACCCTAACCCTAAACCTAACCCTAACCCTCACCCGTATCTTAACCCTCAACCTCAGCCTAAACCTCATCTTTACCTTTACCATCATCATCACCCTAACACTCACCCTAACGCTAAACCTCATCCTAACACTCACCCTAACCGTAAACTTAAACATCACCCTAACCATAACCCTCACCCTCAAGCTCACGCTCAGCCTAACCCTAAGCCTAAGCCTAAGCCTAAGCCTAACCCTCAACCTCACCCTCACCCTCACCCTAATCCTAACCCTAACCCTAACCATAACCCTAAACCTCAACCTAACTCTCACCCTAACCTTAACCCTAAAACTAATCCTAAACCTATCCCTCGATCTAACCCTCCAACTAACCCTAAATCTAACCCTAAACCTCACCCTCACCCTAACCCTAATCCTAACCCTAACCCTAAACCTCACCCTAACTGTAAACCTAACCCTCACTCTCACCCTCACCCTCATCATAACTTTAACCATAACCCTAACAATAACACTACTCCTAACCCTCAACCTAACCCTAACCCTAACCATAAGTGTAATCCTAACACTCACCCTCAGGTTTACCCTAAACCTAACCCAAACCCTCACCCTAACCCTAATCCTCACCCTTACTGTAACCCTAACCCTCAACCTAACCCTCACCCTAACCCTAACCCTACCCCTAAACCTTAACCTAACACTAACCCTAACCCTCACCCTCAACCTAGCCCTCAACCTAACCATAATGCTAAACCTTCTCCTCATCCTTACCCTCACCCTAACCCTAACCTTAACCCTCACCCTAACCCTAATCCTAACCCTGACCCTCAACCAAACCCTAAACCTCACGCACACCGTAACTCTAACCCTCACCCTAACCCTAAACATAAACGAACCCTAACTCTCACCCTAACCCTAACCCTAACCCTCACCCAAACCATAAGTCTCACCCTCACCCTAACCCTCAGCCTGACCCTAAGTGTAACCATAACCCTCACACTCACCCTAACCCTTACCCTAAACCTAATCCTAACCCTAACTCTAACCCTCACCCTCAGCCTCACTGTAACCCTAACTCTAACCTAAACCTCACCCTCACCCTCACCCTAACCCTAACCATAACCTTAAACCTCACCCTCACACTCACCCTAGACCTTACCCTAACCCTATTCCTAACGCTAACCCTCATCCTAACCCTCCCCCTAACCCTAACCCTCAACCTCAATCTCACCCTCAGCCTAACCTAAGCCTATCCCTAAACCTAAACCTAACACACACACTCCCCCTCACTCTAACCTTAATCCTATACCTAACCCTAACAATATTCCTAACCCTTCCCCTAACTCTCACCCTAACCATAACCCTAAAACTAACCCTTACCATAACCCTCAACCTAAACCTCACCCTAACCCTAACTCTAACCCTAAAACTCACCCTCACGCTAACCCTAACTCTAACCCTAATCCAAACCGTAAACCTCACCATAACACTAAGCCTAACCCTAATCCACACCCTAACACTAAGCCTAATCGTAAGCCTAAACCTAACCCTAATCCTCACACTCAACCTAACCCTAACCCTAAACCTCACCCTAACCCTAAGCCTCACCCTCAACCTCAGCTTGACCCTAAGCCTGTCCCTAACCCTAACCCTAACCCTAACCCTAACCCTCACCCTAACACTAAACCTAATCCTACTCATAATCCTAACCCTAACCCTCATTCTCAACATAACCCTCACCTTAAGCCTAACCCTAACATTAATCCTAACCCTAAACCTCACCCGCAGCCTCACCCTAACCCTAACACTAACACTAAACCTCACCCTAACCCTAAGCTTAACCAAAACCCTATCATTAAACCTCATCCTAGACCTAAACCTAACCCTCATCCTCACCCTCACCATAACCTTAACCCTAACCCTAACCCTAACAATAACCCTAACACTAACCCTAACCTTCACCCTAAACATAACCCTCACCCTAACCGTAACACTCACCCTCACCACCACCCTCACCATAACTCTAACCCTAAACCTAACAATAACAATAATCCTAACCCTCAACCTAACCCTAACCATAACCCTAACACTAATGCTAACCCTCAACCTCACCCTAACCCTAATCCTAACCCTAATCCTCACCCTAACCCTAATCCTCACCCTCATCTTAAAACTAACCTTCATCCTAAACCTTACCCTCACCCTAACCCTAACCCTAAAGCTCACCCAAACACTAACCCTAACCATCACCCTCACCCTAGCCCTCACCCTAACCCTAATTCTAACCCTAATCCTCAACCTAACCCTCACCCTAACCCTAAATCTAACCCTCATGGTAATCCTAACCCTAACCCTCACCTTAACCCTAAACCTCACCCTCACCCTCATCCTAACCCTAAGCCTAACTCACACCCTAACGCGAACCCTCACACTCACCCTAAATCTAACCCTAATCCTCATCCTCACACTCACGATCACCCTAACCCTAATCCTACTCCTAACCCTAATCCTAACCCAAACCGTCAGCCTAACCCACATCTTTACCCTTACCATCACCCCCACATTAACCCGCACCCTAACCCTAACCTCACCCTAACCCTAAATGTACCCCTAAACCTCACCCTCTCCCTAACCGTAACTCTAACCCTAACCCTAACACTAAACCTCACTCTAACCCTAATCCTAACCCTTACCCTCACCCTAACCATAACCCTTACCCTAACCCTAACCATCACCCTAACACTTACCCTCACCCTAACACTAACCCTAACCCTAACACTAACCCTCACACTAACCCTAACCCTCACCCTAATCCTAAACCTCACCCTAACCCTAACCCTAACCCTCATCCTCTCCCTAAACGTCACACTAACCCTAACACTAATCCTCAATCTAACCCTCACCCTAATCCTAACCTAACACTAATCCTTACCCTAACCCTAAACCTAACCCTAACCCTCACCCTTATCTTAACCCGCAACCTCAGCCTAAACCTCATCTTTACAGTTACCATCATAATGACCCTAACCCTCACCCTAACGCTAAACCTCATCCTAACAATCACCCTAACCGTAAACTTAAACATCACCCTAACCCTAACCCTCACCCTCAAGCTCACGCTCAGCCTAACCCTAAGCCTAAGCCTAAGCCTAAACCTAACCCTCAACCTCACCCTCACCCTCACCCTAATCCTAACCCTAACCCTAACCATAACCCTAAACCTCGACCTAAACCTCACTCTAACCTTAACCCTAAAACTAACCCTAACCCTAACCCTCGACCTATCCCTACAACTAACCCTAAATCTAACCCTAAACCTCACCCTCACCCTAACCCTAATCCTAACCCTAACCCTAAACCTCACCCTAACCCTAACCCTTACCCTCACCATAACTCTAACCCTAACCCTAACAATAACTCTAATCCTAACCCTCAACCTAACCCTAACCCTAACTGTAATCCTAACACTCACCCTCTTGCTAACCCTAATCCTAACCCTAACCCTCACCCTAACCCTAATCCTCACCCTCACTGTAACCCTAACCCTCAACCTACCCCTCACCCCAACCCTAACCCTAACCCTAAAACGTAACCTAACACTAACCCTAACCCTCACCCTCAACCTAGCCCTCACCGTAACCCTAATGCTAAACCTAATCCTCATCCTTACCCTCACCCTAACCCTAAACTTAACCCTCATCCTAACCCTAACCATAACCATAAAACTCACGCTCCTCTTAACTCTAAGCCTCACCCTAACCCTAAACATAAACGAAACCTAACTCTCACCCTAACCCTAAACCTAACCCTCCCCCTCACCCTCACCCTCACCCTCAGCCTGACCCTAAGCGTAACCATAACCCTCACACTCACCCTAACCCTTACCCTAAACCTAATCCTAACCCTAACTCTAACCCTAACCCTCAGGCTCACCGAAACCCTAACTCTAACCTAAACCTCACTCTCACCCTAACCCTAACCATAACCATAACCTTAAACCTCACTCTCACACTCACCCTAGACCTTAGCCTAATCCTAATCCTAACCCTAACCCTCATCCTAACCCTCCCCCTAACCCTAACCCTCACCCTCAACCTCACCCTCAGCCTAACCTAAGCCTATCCCTAAACCTAAACATAACACACACACTCCCCCTCACTCTAACCTTAATCCTATACCTAACCCTAACCCTAAGCCTAACCCTTCCCCTAACTCTCACCCTAACCCTAAAACTATCCCTTACCATAACCCTCAACCTAAAACTCACCCTAACCCTAACTCTAAACCTAAACCTCACCCTCACCCTCACCCTAACTCTAACCCTAATCCAAACCCTAAACCTCACCCTAACACTAAGCCTAACCCTAATCCACACCCTAACACTAAGCCTAATCCTAAACCTAACCCTAACCCTAACTCTCACACCCACCCTAAATCTAACCCTAAACCTCACCGTAACCCTAACCCTCACCCTCAACCTCAGCTTGACCCTAAGCCTGTCCCTAACCCTAACCCTAACCCTAACCCTAAACCTCACCCTAACACTAACCCTAATCCTACTCCTAATCCTAACCCTAACCCTCACTCTCAACCTAACCCTCAACTTAAGCCTAACCCTAACATTAATCCTAACCCTAACCCTCACCCTCAGCCTCACCCTAACCCTAACACTAACACTAAACCTCACACTAACCCTAACCCTATCCCTAAACCTCATCCTAGACCTAAACCTAACCCTCATCCTCACCCTCACCATAACATTAAACCTAACCCTAACACTAACAATAACCCTAACACTAACACTAAACTTCACCCTAAATATAACCCTCACCCTAACCCTAACCCTCACCCTAACCCTTACACTCACCCTAACACTAACCCTAACCCTAACACTAAACCTCACACTAAACCTAACCATCACCCTAACCATAAACCTCACCCTAAATCTAACGCTAAACCTCAATCTCTCGCTAGACCTCCCCCTAACCCTAATCCTCATCCTCACCTTAAACTTCACACTAACCCTAACGCTAATCCTCAATCTAACCCTAACCCTCACCCTAACCCTAAACCTAACCCGCACCCTTACTGTAACACTTACCCTCAGCCTAACCATGACCTTTACCCTTACTGTCACCCCCACCCTAACCCTCACTCTAACCCTAAACCTCACCCTAACCCTAACTCTACCCCTAAACCTCACCCTCACTCTAACCCTAATTCTAACCCTAACCCTAACACTAACCCTCACCATAACCCTAACCCTAACCATCACCCTAAACCTAATCCTCAACCCCACCGTCACCCTCAGCCTAACCCTAAGCATAAGCCTAACCCTACCCTTAAAACTCACATTCACCCTCACCCTCACCCTAATCCTAAACCTAACGCTAACCCTAACCCTAAACCTCAACCTAACCCTCAACCTAACCTTAATCCTAACACTTACCCTAACACTAACCCTCGAATTAACCCTCCATCTAAACCTAAATCTAACCATAAACCTCACCCTCACACTAACCCTAATCCTAATCCTGACCCTAAACCTCACCCTAACCGTAACCCTCACCCTCACCCTCACCCTCACCATAACTCTAACCCTAAACCTAACAATAACAGTAATCCTAACCCTCATCCTAACCCTAACCATAACCCTAACACTAATGCTAACACTCAACCTCACCCTAACCCTAATCCTAACCCTAACCCTCACCCTAACCCTAATCCTCACCCTCAGCCTAACCCTAACCTTCATCCTAACCCTCACCCTCACCCTAACCCTAACCCTAAAGCTCACCCAAACACTAACCCTAACCTTCACCCTCACCCTAGCCCTCACCCTAACCCTAATTCTAACCCTAATCCTCAACCTAACCCTCACTCTAATCCTAAACCTAAGCCTCATGGTAACGGTAACCCTAACCCTCACCTTAACTCTAACCCTCACCCTCACCCTCAACCGAACCCTAAGCCTAAACCACACCCTAACCTGAACCCTCACACTCATCCTAAATCTAACCCTAATCCTCATCCTCACACTCACGATCACCCTAACCCTAATCCTACTCCTAACCCTAATCCTAACCCTCACCTTCAGCCTAACCCTCACCTTTACCCTTACCGTCACCCCCACGCTAACCCACACCCTAACCCTAACGCTCACCCTAACCCTAAATGTACCCCTAAACCCCACCCTGTCCCTAACCCTAACTCTAACCCTAACCCTAACACTAAACCTCACTCTAACCCTAATCCTAACCCTTACCCTCACCCTAACCATAACCCTCACCCTAACCCTAACCATCACCCTAACACTTACCCTCACCCTTACACTAACCCTAACCCTAACACTAACCCTCACACTAACCCTAACCCTCAACCTAATCCTAAACCTCACCCTAACCCTAACCCTAACCCTCATCCTCACCCTAAACCTCACACTAACCCTAACCCTAATCCTCAATCTAACCCTCACCCTAACCCTAACCTAACCCTAATCCTTACCCTAACCCTAAACCTAACCCTAACTCTCACCCTTATCTTAAACCTCAACCTCAGCCTAAACCTCATCTTTACCCTTACCATTATCATCACTCTAACCCTCACCCTAACGCTAAACCTCATCCTAACCCTCACCCTAACTGTAAACCTAACCATCACCCTAACACTAACCCTCACCCTCAACCTCTTGCTCAGCCTAACCCTAAGCCTAAGCCTAACCCTAACCCTCAACCTCACCCTGATCCTAACCCTAATCCTAACCCTAACCCTAAACCTCAACCTAACCCTCATTCTAACCTTAAGCCTAAAACTAACCCTAACCATAACCCTCGACTTAACCCTCCAACTAACACTAAATCTAAACCTAAACCTCAATCTCACCCTAACCCTAATCCTAACCTTAACCCTAAACCTCACCCTAACCCTAACCCTAACCCTCACCCTCACCCTCAACCTCACCCTCACCATAACTCTAACACTAACCCTAACAATAACACTAATCCTAAACCTAAACCTAACCCTAACACTAACTCTAACTGTAATCCTAACACTCACCCTCTTGCTAACCCTAATTCTAACCCTAACCCTCACCCTACCCCTAACAATATCCCTCAACCAAACCCTAAACCTCACGCTCCCAGTAACTCTAACCCTCACCCTAACCCTAAACATAAACGAACCCTAACTCTCACTCTAACACTAACCCTAAACCTCACCATCACCCTCACCCTCAGCCTGACCCAAAGCATAACCGTAACCCTCACACTCACCCTAACCCTTACCCTAAACCTAATCCTAACCCTAACTCTAACCCTCACACTCAGCCTCACCCTAACCCTAAATCTAACCCTAAACCTCACACTCACCCTCACCCTAACCCTAACCATAACCTTAAACTTCACCCTCACACTCACCCTAGAACTTACCCTAACCCTAATCCTAACCCTAACCCTCATTCTAACCCTCCCCCTAACCCTAACCCTCACCCTCAACCTCACCCACAGCCTAACACTAAGCCTATCCCTAAACCAAAACCTAACACACAACTCCCCCTCACTCTAACCCTAATCCTATCCCTAACCCTTCCCTTAACTCTCACCCTAACCCTAACCCTAAAACTAACCCTTACCATAACCCTCAACCTAAAACTCACCCTAACCCTAACTCTAACCCTAAAACTCACCCTCACCCTAACCCTAACTCTAACCCTAACCCAAACCCTAAACCTCACCCTAACACTAAACCTAACCCTAATCCACACCCTAACTCTCAGCCTAATCCTAAAACCAACACTAACGCTAACCCTCACACTCACCCTAACCCTAACCCTAAACCTCACCCTAACCCTAACCCTGACCCTCAACCTCAGCTTAACCCTAAGCCTGTCCCTAACCCTAACACTCAGGCTTACCCTAACATTAACCCTAATCCTACTCCTAATCCTAACCCTAACCCTCACCCTCAACCTAACCCTCACCTTAAGCCTAACCCTAACATTAATCCTAACCCTAACCCTCACCCTCAGCCTCACCCTAACACTAACTCTAACACTGAACCTCACCCTGACCCTAACCCTAACACTATCCCTAAACCTCATCCTAGACCTAATCCTAACCCTCAACCTCACCCTCACCATAACCTTAACCCTAACCCTAACACTAACAATAACCCTAACACTAACCCTAAACTTCACCCTAAACATAACCCTCACCCTCACCCTAACCCTCACCCTAACCCTTACCCTCACCCTAACACTAACCCTAACCCTAACACTAAACCTCACACTAACCCTAACCATCACCCTAACCATAAACATCACCCTAATACTAACCCTAAACCTCAAACTCTCCCTAGACCTCGCCCTAAACCCCAAAGCTCATCCTCACCCTAAACTTCACACTAAACCTAACACTAATCCTCAATCTAATCGTCATGCTCGCACTAACCCTAACCCTAACCCTCACCCTAACCTAACCCTCACCCTTACTGTAACCCTCACCCTCAGCCTAAACCTGACATTTACCCTTAATGTCCCTCCAACCCTAACCCTCACTCTAACCCTAACCCTCACCCTAATCCTAAGTTTACCCCGAAACCTCACCCTCACCCTAAGCCTAACTCTAACCCTAACCCTAACACTAACCCACACCATAACCCTAAACGTAACAATCACCCTAACCCTAATCCTCACCCCAACCCTCACCCTCAGCCTAACCCTAAACCTAAGCCTAACCCTAACCCTAAACCTCACACTCACCCTCACACTAACGCTAACCCTAACCCTAAACCTCAACCTAACCCTCAACCTAACCTTAATCCTAACACTTACCTTAACCCTAACCCTCGACCTAATCCTCCAACTAAACCTAAATCTAACCATAAACCTCACCCTCACAATAACCCTAATCCTAACCCTGACCCTAAACCTCACCCTAACCGTAACACTCACCCTCACCCTCAACCTCATCATAACTCTAACCCTGAACCTAACAATAACAGTAATCCTAACCCTCAACCTAACCCTAACCATAACCCTAACACTAATGCTAACACTCAACCTCACCCTAACCCTAATCCTAACACTAACCCTCATGGTAAACCTAATCCTCACCCTCACTGTAACTCTAACCCTCATCCTAACCCTCACCCTAACCCTAACCCTAACCCTAAACCTCACCCAAACACTAACCCTAACAGTCACCCTCACCCTAGCTCTCACCCTAACCCTAATTCTAACCCTAATCCTCATCCTAACCCTCACCCTAACCCTAACCCTAACCCTCACCCAAACCCTAACCCTAACCCTCACCTCAACCCTAACCCTCACCCTCACCCTCATCCTAACCCTAAGCCTAACCCACTCCCTAACCTGAACCCTTACACTCAACCTATATCTAACCCTAATCCTCATCCTAACACTCACCCTCACACTAACCCTAATCCTACTCCTAATCCTAATCCTAACCCTGACCCTCAAACTAACCCTCATCTTAAGCCAAAGCCTAACATTAATCCTAACCCTAACCCTCAGACTCAGCCTCACCCTAACCTTAACTCTAACACTAAACCTCACCCTGAAACCTATCCCTAAACCTCGCCCTCAAACTAGCCCTCACCCTAACCAGAATCCTAACCCTAACCCTCACCCTAAACCTAACTATAACCCTCACCCTCAACCTAACCCTAACCCTCACCCTCAACCTCACCCTCAGCCTAACCCTAAGCCTAACCCTAAACCTAATTCTAACACACACATTCACCCTCACCCTAACCCTAAGAATAACCCTAACCCTCACCCTTACCGTCACCCTCAGTGTAACCCGAAGCCTAAACCTAACCCTATCCCTAACACTCACACTCACCCGAAACCTTACCCTAATCCTAATCCTAACCCGAACCCTAACCCTCAACCTCAGCCTCACTTTAACCCTAACTATAACCCTAAAACTCACCCTCACCCTAACCCTAAAGTAACACTAACCATAAAACTCACTCTAACCCTAACCCTAAGCCTCACCCTCACCCTAGCACTCACCCTAACCCTAATCCTAACCCTAATCCTCATCCTAACCCTCCGCCTAACCCTAAACCTAACCCTCACCCTTGACCTAACCCTCACCCTAACCCTAACCCTCACCCTCACCCTCAGCCTAACACTAAGCCTAACCCTAACCCTAACCTTCACACTCAGCCTAACCCTACCCCTAATACTAATCCTAACCCTAACCTTCACCCTCATGCTAACGCAAATCCTAACCCTAACCTTAATCCTAACCCTCCCTCTAACTCTCACCCTAACCCTAACCCTAACACTAACTCTAACCCTAAACCTCTACCTAACCCTCACCCTAACCCTACCTCTAACCCTAAACCTCACCCTCACCATAAACCTCACCCTAACCCTATGCCTAACCCTCACCCTCATCGTAACCTTAACCTTAAACCGAAACCTAAAAAGAAACCTTACCCTAATCCTAACCCTCACCCTAACCATAACCCTCATCCTAACCAAAACCTTCATCCTAAGACTTACCTCACCCTAACACTAACCCTAACACTAACACTAAACTCACCCTAACACTAACCCTAAATCTAACCCTAAGCATCTCCCTCACACTCACCGTAACTCTAACACTAAACCTAAAAATAACACTATCCCTAAACCAAACCATCACCCTAACCCTAATCCTCACAACCACCCTCACCCTCAGCCTAATCCTAAGCCTAAGCCTAACCCTCACCCTAACACTTATACTCACCCTCACTCTAACTCTAATCCTAAACGTAACCCTATCCCTAAACCTCTATCTAAGCCTCACCCTCACCCTAACCCTAACACTAACCCTAACCCGAAACCTCACCCTAACCCTTCCCCTAATCCTAACTATAACCCTAAACCTCACCCTCACCCTAACCCTAACCCTAACCCTAAACCTCACCCTAACCCTAAACCTCACCCTTACCCTCAACCTCACTGTACCTCTAACCCTAACAATAACAATAACGCTAACCCTTTCCCTAACCCTAATCTTAACCCTAACCATAACCCTCGCCCTCAGCCATACCCTCACCGCAAACTTAACCCTAACCCTAACCCTAACCCTAACCCGAATGCGCACCCCCAACCTTACCCTCAGCCTAACACTAAGCCTAACCCTAAACCTATCCCTAACCCTCACTGTAACACTAACCCTAACCCTAAACCTAAACCTAACCCTAACCCTAAACCTAAAGATAACACTAATCCTCACCCTGACCCTAAACCAAGCCCTAACCCTAACCCTCACCCTAACCCTAAGCCTAACCCCAACCCTACAACGTACTCTCACTCTCAAATTAACCCTAATCCTAAACCTAACCCTAAACCTAACCCTCACCCTAACCCTCACCCTAGTCCTCACCCTAACCCTAATCCTAGCACTAAAACTCATCCTAACACTCACCCTAACGCTAAACCTAACCCTCACCTAACCCTAACCCTAACCCTCACCCTCATGCTCGGCCTAAGCCTAAGCCTAACCCTAACCCTCACTCTCACCCTAACCGTAACACTAACCCTAAATGTAAACATAAACCTCACTCTCAACCTGACCCTAACCCTAACCCTAACCCTAACCCTAAACCTAAACCTCATCCTAACCCTAAACCTAACCCTCAACCTAACCATAACCCTCACCCTAACCTTAACCCTCACCCTAACATTTACCCTCACCCTAACACTAACCGTAACCCTAACACTAACCCTCACCCTCACCCTCACCATAACCGTAACCGTAAACCTAACTAACCCTAACAATGATCCTAAACCTAACCCTAACCCTCAACCTAACCATAACCCTAACCCTAACCCTAACCCTAACCCTCACCCTAACATTTACCCTCACCCTAACACTAACCCTCACACTAACCCTAACCATCACCCTAACCCTAAACCTCACCCTAAACCTAAACCTAACCCTCACCCTCACTCTAGCCCTCACACTAACCATAACCCTCATTCTCACCCTAAACCTCAAACTAACCCTAAAACTAATCCTCAATCTAAACCTCACCCACACCCTTCCCCTAACCCTAACCTCACCCTAACCCTAACCCTCAACCCACCATAACCCTCACCTTCAGCCTAACCCTCATGTTTACACTTATAATCACCCCCACCTTAAAACCGTCACCCTAAACCTAAACCTCACCCTAACACTAACCCTAACCCTCACCATAACCATAACCCTCACAATAACCTTAACCCTCACCCTAACCCTCATCCTCACTCTAATCCTCACACTAACCCTAACCCTAATCCTCAATCTAACACTAACCCTAACCCTAACCCTAACCCTTACCCTAACGCTAAACCTAAAGGTAAGTCTCACCCTTATCTTAAACATCACCCTAAGCCTAAACCTCACCATTACCCTTACAATCATCCTCACCCTAAACCTCCCCCTAAAGGTAAACATCATCCTAACCCAAACCGTAAACCTAACCATCACCCTAACCCTAACCCTCAACCTCAACCTCACACTCAGCCTAAACCTAAGACTAAGCCTAACCCTTACTCTAACCTTCACCCTCACCTTAGCCCTCACCCTAACCCTAAACCTAATCCTCACCCTCACACTAAACCTAACCCTAATCCTAACCCTAACTCTCAACCTAACCCTAAACCTCACCCTCACCATAACCCTTACCCTAACCCTCACCCTAAACCTAAACTTAACCCGAACCCTAACTCTCACCCTAAATCTAACCCTAAGCCTCAACCTAACCCTAACCCTTACCCTCACCCTCACTCTAACCCTCACCCTAACCCTAATCCTAAACTTAACCCTCACCCTAACCCTAACCCTAAACCTAACCCTCACCCTAACACTAACCCTCCCCCTAACTATCACCCTAACCCTAACCCTAACCCTAACCCTCAACCTAACCCTCACCCTAAACCTAACACTAACCCTAAACCTCACACTCACCCTAAACCTCACCCTAAACCTAACCCTCATCCTCACCCTCACAGTAAACTTAACCTTAACCAGAACCCTAACAATAACCCTAACCCTCATCCTAACCCTCACCCTAACCATAACCCTCACCCTAACCCAAACCCTCACCCTAACTCTTAACCTAACCCTAACACTAACCCTAACCCTAACACTAACCCTCACCTAACACAAACCTTAAATCTAACCCTAAACCTCTCCCTCAACCTAACCCTAATCCTAACCCTAACTGTAAACCCCACCCTAACCCTAACCCTATCACAAACCCTAACTCTAACCCTAAACATCACTATCAACCTAACCCTAATTCTAACCATAAACCTAAACCTAAACCTCATCCTAAACCTAACCCTAAACATCATCCTCACCCTCACTAAAACCTAAACCCTAACCCTAACCCTAACAATAAACCAAACCCTAACCCTCACCCTAACACTTACCCTAACCCTAACACTAACCCTAACCCTAACACTAAACCTCACACTAACCCTAACCATCAACCTAAACCCAAACCTCACGCTAACCGTATCCCTAAACCTCACCCTCACCCTCACCCTAACCCTCATCCTCACCCTAACCCTCACTCTCACCCTCACCCTCACCCTCAGCCTAACCTTAACCCTAATCCTAATCCTAAGCATAATCCTCACCCTAAACTTAACCCTCACCCTAACCGTAACCCTTAAGGTAACCCTAACCCTAAACCTAACCCTCACCCTAACCCTAACTCTAAACCTAACACTAACCCTAACAATAACCCTCAAGCTCAACCTCAACCTAACCCTAAATTTAAACCTAAACTTCACTCTCACCCTAACCGTAACCATAAACCTCACCCTAACCCTCACCCTAAAACTCACCCTCAACCTAGCCCTTGCCCTAACCCTAATGCTAACCCTATCCCTCATCCTAACCCTAACCCTCACCCTAACCCTAACCCTCACCCTCAACTTCACCCTCTGCCTAACCCTAAGCCTAAACCTAGACCTAACACTAACACACACACTCAACTTCACACTAACCCTAATCCTATCCCTAAACCTTATCATAACCATAACCCTCCCCCTAACTCTCAAACTAACATTAACCCTATCCCTCACCCTAACCCTAACTCTAACCCTAAACCTCACCCTCAGCCTAACCCTAACTCTAACCCTAACCCAAACCCTAAACCTCAACCTAAACCTAAGCCTAACCCTCAACCTCACCTTTACCATAACCGTAACCCTAAACCTAAACCTAACAATAACCCTATTCCTAACCCTAACCCTCACCCTAAACATAACTCGCACCCTAACCCATACCCGCACCCTAACACTTACTCTCACCCTAACACTAACCCTAACCCTAACACTAACCCTCACACTAACCCTAACACTAATCCTATATCTCAACATAACCCTCACCCTCAACCTAACCCTAACACTACCCCTAAACCTAACCGTCACTCTAACCCTCCACCTAACCCTATATCTAAACCTCACCCTCACCCTAACCCTAACCCTCATCCTAACCCTAACACTCACCCTAAACCTAACCCTCACCCTAAACTTACCCTAACCCTAACACTAATCCTAACCCTAACACTAACACTCACACTAACCCTAATCATCACCCTAACGCCAAACCTCAAGCTAACACTATCCCTGACCCTCACCCTCACCCTAGCCCTCACTCTAACCCTAACCCTCATCCTCACCCTAACCCTCACGCTCACTCTCACCCTCAGCCTAACCCTAACCCTAATCCTAGTCCTAACCCTAACCCTCACCCTAATCGTAACCCTCACCCTAACCCTAACCCTAACCCTAACACTAACCCTAACCCTAAACCTAACCGTAATCCTCAGCCTCAGCCTCACCATATACCAAACCCTAACCCTAATCCTCACCCTAACTCTAAGCCTAAAACTAAGCCTAACCCTAACCCTCACACTCACCCTCACCTAACCCTAATCCTAAAACTAACCCTATGATAACCCTAGCCCTCTCCCTAACCCTCAACCTAGCCCTCACCCTTACCCTAATCCTAACCCTAAAACTCATCCTAACCCTCACCCTAACCCTAATTCTAACACTAACCCTAACTCTAACTCTCAACGTCAGCCTAACCCTAACCCTAAACCTAACCCTAAACCTCACCCTCACCCTAACCCTAACCCTAACCCTAACCCTAAACCTCACGCTAATCCTAACCCTAAACCTCACCCTCACCCTAGCCCTCACCTTAACCCTAATACTAACCCTAAACCTCTTCCTAGCCCTCACCCTAACACTAACTCTAAACCTCACCATCACCCTAATCATAATCCTAACCCTAACCCTCAACCTAAACCTAACCGTCACCCTCACCGTAACCCTTACTCTAACCCTGACCCTAACCCTAAACTTAACCCGAACCCTAACTCTAACCCTAACCCTAACATTAACCCACACCCTAACCCTAACCTTCAACCTTACCGTAACCCTCACCTTCAGCCAAACCCTCACTTTTACCCTTACCGTCACCCCTACCCTGACCCTCGCCCTAACCCAAACACTCACCCTAAAACTAACTCTACGCCTAAACCTCACCCTCACCCAAACCATAACTCTAACCCTAACACTAAACCTCACCTTAACCCTAACTCTAACCCTCAAACTAACCCTAACCTTCACCCTCAACCAAACCCACAGCCTAAAACTAATGCTAACCCTAACCCTAAACTTAACCCTCACACTCACCCTAACCCTAACCCTAACCCTAATCCTAACCCTAACCTTAACCCTCACCCTCACCCTCAGCCTCACCCTAACCCTAATTCTAACCCTAAACCTCATCTTCACCCTAACCCTAATCCTAACCCTCACCCTCACCCTCACCGAAAACCTAAACCTAATTTAACCCTAACCCTAACTCTAACATCCCCCTAACTCTCAACCTAACCCTAACACTAACCCTAACCCTAAACCTCACGGTAACCCTAACTCTAACACTAACCCTCATCCTAACCCTCACCCTAACCCTAACTCCACCCTAAACCTCACCCTCACCCTAACCCTAACTCTAACACTAACCCTAATACAGAACCTCACCCTAACCCTAAGCCTAACCCTCAACCTAACAATAACTCTCACCCTAACCCTCACCCTCACCCTAACCCTCATCCTCACTCTAAACCTCACACTAACCATAACCCTAATCCTCAATCTAACCCTCACACTAACCCTAACTCTAGCCCTTAATCTAACCCTAAACCTAACCCTAACGCTCACCCTTATCTTAACCCTCACCCTCAGCCTAAACTTCACCATTACCCTTACCATCATCCTCACCCTAAAAATCCCCCTAACCCTAAACCTCATACTAATCACCCTAACCCTAATACTCACCCTCAACCTCACACTCAGCCTAACACTAAGACTAAGCCTTACACTTACCCTAACCCTCACCCTCACCTTAACCCTCCCCCAAACCTTAATCTTAACCCTAACCCTCATCCAAACTCTCACCCTAACCCTAACACTAACCCTCACCCACAACCTCACACTAACTCTAATCCTAACCCTAACCCTCAACTTAACCCGAAACCTCACCCTCACTGTAACCCTTACCCTAACGCTCACCCTAACCCTAAACTTAACCCGAACCCTAACGCTCACCCTAAACAAAACACTAACCCTCACCCTAACCCTAACCCTAAACCTTACCCTCATCATAGCCCTCACCCTAAACCTAATCCTAAACTTAACCCTCATCCTAACCCTCCCTCTAACCCTAATCCTAACATTAACCCTCAACCTCAACCTCACCCTCAGCCTAACTCTAAGCCTAACCCTAAACCAAACCCTAACACACACACTCACCCTCATCCTAACCCTAATCTTAAACTTAACCCTAACCCTAACCCTCCCCCAACTCTCACCCTAACCCTAACACTAACACTAACCCTCATCCTAACCCTCACCCTAACCCTAACTCCACCCTAAACCTCAACCTCACCTTAACCCTAACTCTAACCCTAACCCTAACCCTGAACCTCACCCTAACCCTAACCCTAACCCTCAACCTAACAATAACTCTCACCCTAACCCTCACCCTCACCCTAACCCTCATCCTCACTCTAAACCTCACACTAACCATAACCCTAATCCTCAATCTAACCCTCACCCTAACCCTAACTCTAGCCCCTAATCTAACCCTAAACCTAACCCTAACGCTCACCCTTATCTTAACCCTCACCCTCAGCCTAAACCTCACCATTACCCTTACCATCATCCTCACCCTAAAAATCCTCCAAACACTAAACCTCATACTAACTCTAACACTAACTGTAAACCTAACCATCACCCTAACCCTAGCCCTCACCCTCAACCTCACACTCAGCCTAACACTAAGACTAAGCCTTAAACTTACCCTAACCCTCACCCTCAACCTAGCCCTAACCCTAACCCTAATCTTAACCCTAAACCTCATCCTAACCCTCACCCTAAACCTAACCCTAACCCTCATCCACACCCTCACACTAACCCTAATCCTAACCCTAACCCTCAACCTAACCCTAAACCTCACCCTCACTGTAACCCTTACCGCAACGCTCACCCTAACCCTATACTTAACCCAAACCCTAACGCTCACCCTAAACAAAACCCTAACCCTCACCCTAACCCTAACCCTAAAACTTACCCTCACCCTAGCCCTCACCCTAACCCTAATCCTAACCTTAACCCTCATCCTAACCCTCCCCCTAAACCTAATCCTAACCCTAACCCTAACCCTAACCCTCACCCTCAACCTCACCCTCAGCCTAACTCTAAGCCTAACCCTAAACCAAACCCTAACACACACACTCACCCTCATCCTAAACCTAATCTTAAACTTAACCCTAACCCTAAACCTCCCCCTAACTCTCACCCTAACCCTAACACTAACACTAACCCTAACCCAAACCTTCAACCTAACCCTCACACTGACTCTAACCCTAAACCTCACCCTCACACTAAACCTCACCCTAAGCCTAACCCTAACCCTCATCCTCACCCTCACTGTAACCGTAAAATTAAACCAACCCTAACAATAACTCTAAACCAATTCCTAAACCTCAGCTTAACCATAACCCTCACCGTAACCCAAACCCTCACCATAACCCTTAGCCTCACCCTAAAACTAATCCTAACGCTAACACTAACCCTCAACCTAACACTAACCTTAAATCTAACCCTAAACCTCACCCTCAACCTAACACTAACCCTAACCCTAACCATAAACCCCACCCTAACCCTAACCCTTACCCTCACCTGCACCCTCAACCTCACTGTAACTCTAAACCTAACCCTAACAATAAAACTAATCCTAACCAGAACCATCACCCTAACCCTAAACCTCACCCTCATGCTCGGCCTAAGCCTAAGCCTAAGCCTAACCCTAACCCTAAACCTCACCCTAACCCTAAACCTATCACAAACCCTAACTCTAATCCTAAAACTCACTGTCCCCCTAACCCTAATTCTAAGCCTCACCCTAAACCTTAACCTCAACCTAACCATAACCGTAACCCTCACCCTCACCCTCACCTTAACCCTAAGCCTAACCCTAACCCTAAAAATAACCTTAACCATAACCCTAACCCTCACCCTAACCATAACCCTCAACCTAACCCTAACTCTCACCCTAACACTTTGCCTAACCCTAACAATAACCTTCACTTAACACTAATCCTCACCCTAACCGAAACCCTAAACCTAAATCTCACCCTAACCCTAACGCTAACCCTAATCCTAAACCTCACACTCACCCTCACCCTAACCCTATCCCTAATCCTAACCCTCACCCTAACCCTCAGCCTATCCCTCACCCTTAGACTTATCCTAACCCTAAACCTCAACCTAACTCTCAACCTAACCCTAAACCTAAACCTAACCCTCACCGGAACCCTCACCCTCATGCTCGGCCTAAGGCTAAGCCTAACCCTAACCCAAACCCTCAAACTAACCCTAACTCTAACCCTAACCCTAAACCTAAACCTCATCCTAACCCTAACCCTAATCCTCGCACTCAACCTCACAGTAACCGTAACCCTACCCCTAAACCTAATAATAAACCTAACCCTAACCCTAACCCTCACCCTAACCATAACCCTCACCCTAACCTTAACTCTCACCCTAACACTTACCCTCACCCTAACCCTAACCCTAGGAACCCTCACACTCACGCTAGCTTTCACCCTAACCCTAACCCTCATCCTCACCCTAAACCTCACACTAACCATAACAAGAATCCTCAATCTAACCCTCAACCTCACCTTAATGCTAACACTAACCCTAACCCTAAATCTAACCTTCACCCTTACCGGAACCTTCACCCTCAGTCTAACCCTCACCTTTACCCTTACTGCCACCCCCAGGCTAACCTGCACCCTAACCCTAACTCTCATCCTAACCTTAACTGTACCCCTGAACCTCACCCTCACCATAAGCCTAACTCTAACCCTAACCCTAACACTAAACCTCACCCTAACCCTCACTCTAAACCTAAAGCTCATCCTAACCCTCATCCTAACTGTAAACCTAACCATCACCCTAACCCTAAACCTCACCCTCAACCTCATGCTCAGCCTAATCCTAAGCCTAAGCCTAACCCTTACCTAACCCTCAACCTCACCCTAGCCCTCACCCTAACATTAATCCTAATCCTAACCATCATCCTAAACCTCATCCTAACCCTAACCTTAACCATCAACCTAAACCTAATCCTCAACCCCACCCTCACTCAGCCTAACCCTAAGCCTAAGCCTAACCCTAATCCTATCCCTCACACTCAACCTCACCCTCACCCTAATCCTAACACTAACCCTAACAAAAGCCTAAACCTCAACCTAACCCTCACCCTAACCTTAACCCTAAAAGTAACCCTAAATCTCACCCTAGGCCTAACCCTCCAACTAACCCTAAATCTAACCCTAAACCGCACCCTCACCCTAACCCTACTCCTAAACCTAAGTATAAACCTCACCCTAACCCTAACCCTAACCATCACCCTCACCCTCACCGTAACTCTAACCCTAACGCTAACAATAACACTAATCCTAAACCTAAACCTAACCCTATCCCTAACCCTAATGCTAAAACTCACCCTCAAACTAACCCTAATCCTAACCCTAACCCTCATCCTAACCCTAATCCTCACCCTCACTATAACCCTAACCCTCAACCTAATCCTCACCCTAACCCTAACCCTAACCCTAAACCCTGTATCTAATACTAACCCTAACCCTCACTCTCACCCTAGCCCTCACCCTAACCATAATCCTAACCCTAATCCTCATACTTACCCTCACCCTAGCCCTAACCTTTACCCTCACCCTAACTTTAACATTAACCCTAACTCACAACCTAACCTTAACCATAACACTCACCGTAACCCTAACCCTAACACTGACCCTAACCCTAACCCTCACACTCACCCTATACCTAACCCTCACCCCCACCCTCACCCTCAGTCTAACCCTAACCCTAAACCTAACTCTAACCATATCGCTCACACTCACCCTAACCCTTACCCTAAACTTAATCCTAACCCTAAGCCTAACCCTCACACTCAAACTTACCCTCAACCTAACCCTAAATCTAACACTAACTCTAAACCTAACCCTCAAACTCAGGCTCACCCTAACCCTAACTCTAACCCTAAACCTCTCCCTCTCCCTAACCCTAACACTAACCCTAACCTTAAACTTCAACCTAACCCTAATCCTAAACCTCACCCTCACCCTAGCCCTCACCCTAACCCTAATCCTAACCCTAACCCTCATCCTAACCCTCAACCTAACACTAAACCTAACCCTCACCGTCACCCTCACCCTAACCCTATTCCGAACCCTAACCCTCAACCTAACCCTAACCCTCACCCTCACCGTAACCCTTACCCTAACCCTCAACCTAACCCAAAACTTAAGCTGAACCCTAACTCTCACTCTTACCCTAACCCTAACCCTCACCCCAAACCTAACCCTAAACCTCACCCTCACCCTAGCCCTCACCCAACCCTAAACCTAACCATAACCCTCTTCCTAACCCTCCCCCTAACTCTTACCCTAACGCTCACCCTAACCCTAACCCTAACCCTCAAACTCACGCTCAGCCTAACCCTAAGCCTAATCCTAAACCTAACACTAACACACACACTCACCCTCACCCTAACCCTAATCCTAACCCTAAACCTCATCCTAACCCTCAACATAACCCTAACCCTCATCCTAACCCTAACCCACAACCTCATGCTCAGCCTAATCCTAATCCTAACCCTAAATCAAACTCTCACACTCACCCTAACCCTAACCCTATAACTCACCCTAACCCCAACCCTAACCCTCAACCTCAGCCTAACCCTAAGCCTATCCCTAACCCTAACCCTCACACTCACCATAAACCTAACACTAATCCTACTCCTAAAACTAAACCTAACCCTCACCCTCAACCTAACCCTCACCTTAAGCATAACCCTAACATTTATCCTAACGCTAAACCTCACCCTCAGCCTCACCCTAACCCTAACTCTAACACTAAACCTCACCCTAACACTAACCCTAAATCTAACCCTAAACCTCACCTTCAACCTAACCCTAACCCTAACCCTAAACGTCAACCCCACCCTCACCCTCACCGTAACCGTAACCCTAACGCTAACCCTAACAATAAACTTAACCATAACCCTAACCCTCACCCTAACCATAAACCTCACCCTAACCCTAACCCTCACCCTAACACTTAGCCTAACAGTAACAATAAACCTAACCCTAACAGTAACACTCACACTAGCCCTAACCATTACCCTAACCCTAAACTTTACGCTAACCCTATCCCTAACCCTCACCCACTAGCCCTCACCCTAAACCTAACCCTCATCCTCACCCTAACCCTCAGCCTCACCCTAACCTTCAGCCTAAACCTAATCCTAAATCTAACCATAACCCTCACCCTAACCCTCACCCTAACCCTAAAACTAAACCTAACACTAACCCTAACACTAACCCTCACCCTCAGCCTCACCCTAACCCTAACTCTAACCCTAAACCTCACCCTCACCCTAACCCTAACCCTAACCATAAATCTCACCTTAACGCTAACGCTAAACCTCACCCTCACCCTAGGCCTTGCCCTAACCCTAATCCTAACCCTAACCCTCATCCTAACCCTCCCCCTAACAAAACGCTAACCTAACCATCATCCTCCCCCTCAGCCTAAATCTAAGCCTAACCCTAGACCTAACCTTAACAAACACACTGACCCTCACCCTAAACCTAACCCTAATCCTATCCCTAACCCAAACACTAACCCTTACCCTCCCCCTAACTCTCACCCTAACCCTAACCCTAACCATCACCCTAACCCTAACTCTAACCCTAAACCTCACCCTCACCCTTACCCTAACTCTAACCCTATCCTAAACCCTAAATCTCAACCTAACCCTAACCCTAACCCTCACACTCACCTTCACCGTAACCGTAACCCTAAACTTAAACCTAACAATAAACCTAACGCTAACCCTAACCCTCACACTCACCCTTAACCTAACCCTCACCCCAGCCCTCACTCTCAGTCTAACCCTAAGCCTAACCCTAACCCTAACCATATCGCTCACACTCACCCTAACCCTTACCCTAAACCTAATCCTAACCCTAAGCCTAACCCTCACACTCAACTTAACCCTCACCCTAACCCTAAATCTAACACTAACACTAACCCTAACCCTCAAACTCAGCCTCACCATAACCCTAACACTAACCCTAAACCTTACACTCACCCTAACCCTAACACTAACCCTAACCCTAAACCTCACCATAACTCTAACCCTAAACCTCACCCTCACCCTAGCCCTCACTCTAACACTAATCCTAACCCTAACCCTCATCCTAACCCTCACCCTAACACTAAACTTAACACTCACCGTCACCCTCACCCAACCCCTAATCCGAACCATAACCCTCACCCTCAGCCGCTCGCTAACCCAAACTCTAACACTAAACTTCACTCTAAAACTAACCCTAAATCTAACCCTAAACCTCACCCTCAACCTAACCCTAACCCTAACTGTAACGGTAAACCCCACCCTAACCCTAACCCTAACCCTCACCTGCACCCTCACCCTCACTGTAACTCTAACCCTAACGCTAACAATAACACTAATCCTAACCAGAACCATCACCCTAACCCTAACCCTCACCCTCATGCTCAGCCTAAGCCTAAGCCTAAGACTAACCCTAACCCACACCCTAACCCTAACCCTATCACAAACCCTAACTCTAACCCTAAACCTCACTGTCACCCGAACCCTAATTCTATCCTTAAGCCTAAACCTAAACCTCATCCTAACCCTAACCGTAACCCTCACCCTCACCCTCACCATAACCCTAAGCCTAACCCTAACAATAACCTTAACCATAACCCTAACCCTCACCCTAACTATAACCCTCACGCTAACCCTAAACCTCACCCTAACACTTACCCCAACCCTAACAATAACCCTAAACCTAACACTAACCCTCACACTAACCCTAAACATCACCCTAACCCTAAACCTCACGATAACCCTATCCTTAACGCTCACCCAACCCTAGCCCTCACCCTAACCCTAACCCTCATCCTCACCCTAACCCTCACCCTCACCCTCACCCTCAGCCTAAACCTAAGCCTAACCCTCACCCTAACCCTCACCCTAACCCTAACCCTAAACCTAACACTAACCCTAACCCTAACCCTCACCCTCAGCCTCACCCTAACCCTAACTCTAACCCTAAACCTCAACCTCACCCTAGCCCTTACCCTAACCCTAATCCTAACCTTAACCGTCATCCTAACACTCCCCCTAACCCTAACACTAACCCTAACCCTAACCCTAACCATCACCCTCACCTTCAGCCTAAACCTAAGCCTAACCCCAGAACTAACCCTAACAAACACACGAACCCTCACACTAACCCTAACCGTAATCCTATCCCTAACCATAACACTAAGCCTTACCCTCCCCTTAACTCTCTCCCTACCTAACCCTAACCGTCACCCTAAACTTAACTCTCACCCTAAACCTCACCCTCACTCTAACCCTAACTATAACCCTAACCCAAACCCTAAACCTCAACCTAACCCTAACCCTAACCCTCACACTCACCCTCACCATAACCGTAAACCTAAACCTAAACCTAACAATAACCCTAACCCTAACCCTAACCCTATCCATAACCGTCACCCTAACCCATAACCTCACCCGAAAACTTACCCTCACCCTAACACTAACACTAACACTAACCCTCACAATGACCCTAACCCTAACCCTAACCCTAAACCTCAACCTAAACCTCACCCTCAACCTAAACCTAACACTACCCCTAACCCTAACACTCACCCTAACCCACCCCCTAACCCTACATCTAAACCTCTCCCTCACCCTAAACCTAACCCTAAACCTAACACTAATCCTCAGCCTCAATATCACCCTAACCCAAACCCTAACCCTAACACTCATCCTAACTCTAAACCTAACCCTAACCCTAATCCTAACCCTCACACTCACCCTCACCCTAACCCTAATCCTAAACCTAACCCTATCTCTAACCCTAACTCTCACCCTAAACCTCAGCCTAGCCCTCACCCTTAAACTTATCCTAACCCTAAATCTCAACCTAATTCTCAACCTAACCCTAAACCTAACCCTAACCCGAACCCGAACCCGAACCCGAACCTTCAACCTCATGCTCGGCCAAAGCCTAAGCCTAAGCCTAAGCCTAAGCCTAACCCTCACCCTAACCCTGACTCTAAACCTAAACCTAAACCTAAACCTCATCCTATCCCTAACCCTAATCCTCACCCTCACCCTCACAGCAACCGTAACCCTACCCCGAAACCTAACAATAAACCTAACCCTAACCCTAACCCTCACCCTAAGCATAACCCTCACCCTAACCTTAACCCTCACCCTAACACTTACCCTCACCCTAACCCTAACCCTAACCCTCACACTCACCCTAGCCTTCACCCTAACCCTAACCCTCATCCTCACCCTAAACCTCACACTAACCCTAACACTAATCCTCAATCTAACCCTCACCCTCACCCTAATGTTAACACTAACGCTCACCCTAACCTTAACCTTCACCCTTACCGGAACCCTCACCCTCAGCCTAACACTCACCTTTACCCTTACCGTCACCCCTAGGCTAACCTGCACCCTAACCCTAACCCTCATCCTAACCCTAACTGTACCCCTGAACCTCATCCTCACCATAACCCTAAGTCTAGCCCTAACCCTAACTCTAAACCTCAACCTAACCCTCACCCTAACCCTAAACCTCATCCTAACCCTCACCCTAACTGTAAACCTAACCATCACCCTAACCTTAACACTCATCCTCAATCTCACGCTCAGCCTAATCCTAAGCCTAAGCCTAACCCTTACCCTCACCCTCACCTTCATCCTAGCCCTCACCCTAACCCTAATTCTAACCTTCACCCTCACCCTAACCCTAACCCTCATCCTCACTCTAAACCTCACACTAACGCTAACCCTAATCCTCAATCTAACAATCCCCCTGACCCTAATACTACCCCTTACTCTAAACCTAAGCCTAAACCTAACCCTCACCCTTATCTTAACCCTCACCCTCACCCTAAACCTCACCTTTACCCTTACCATCATCTTCACCCTAACCCTCACCCTAACCCTAAACCTAAACCTAACCCTAAACCTAAACCTAATCCTAACACTCACTCTCACCCTAACCCTAATCCTAACCCTAACCCTCACCCTAACATTAACCCTCACACTCACTGTAACCCTAACCTCACCCTAACCCTCACCGTAAACCTCACCTGCCACTAGCCCACACTCTAACCCTAATCCTAACCCTAACCCTCATCCTAACCCTCACCCTAACACTAACCCTAACACTAACCATCACCCTATCCCTAATCGTAACCCTAACTCTCAAACTCACACTAACCCTCACCCTCACCGAAACTCTTAGCCTAACCCTAACCCTAACCCTAAACTTAACCCGAATCCTAACTCTCACACTAACCCTAACCCTAACTCTCACCCTAACACTAATCCTCACCCTTGCCATAACCCTCACACTCAGCCTAACTGTCACGTTTACCCTTACCTTCACAACAACCCTAACCCTAACCCTAACCCTAACTCTCAACCTAACCCTCACCCTAACCCTAAATCTACCCCTAAACCTCACCCTCACTCTAACCCAACTCTAACATTAACCCTAGCACTAAACCTCATCCTAACCGTAACCCTAACCCTTAAACTAACCCTAACCCTCACCCTCACCCTCACCCTCAGCCTAAACCTAAGGCTAACCCTAACCCTAACCCTAACCCTCAATCTCACCCTAACCCAAACCCTAATCCTAATGCTAACAATAATCCTAACCCTCACTCTCACCCTCAGCCTCACCCTAACCCTAATTCTAACTCTAAACCTCACCCTCACCCTAACACTAAGGCTAACCCTAACCGTAAACCTAACCCTAACTGTAATCCTAACCCTCCCCCTAACTCTCAGCCTAACCCTAACCATAACACTAACCCTAACCCTAAACGTCAAAGTAACCTTCACCCTAACCCTAACTCTAACCCTAATCCTCACATTCACCCTAACCCTCACTCTAACCCTAAACCAAACCCTAAACCTCGCCCTAACCCTAACCCTAACCCTCACTCTCACCGTAACCGAAACACTAAACCTAACCCTAACAATAAACCTAACCTTTATCCGAACCCTCATCCCAACGATAACCCTCACAATAACCCAAACCCTAACAACCCTCACCCTAAAACTAACCCTAACCATAACATTAACCCTCACACTAACCCTAATCCTAACCCTAACCCTAATCCTCAACCTAACCCTCACCCTCACCCTAACCCTAACAATAACCCTATCCATGACCCTCACCCTAACCATTCCCCTAACACTATATCTAACCCTAAACCTCACCCTCACCTTAACCATAATCCTAACCCAACCCTAAACCCCACCCTAACCCTAACCCTAACCCTCACCCACACCCTCACACTCATCGTAACTCTAACCCAAACCCTAACAATAACACTAACCCTAACCATCACCCTAACCCTAATCCTCACCCCCACCCTCACCCCCACCCTCACCCTTAGCCTAACTGTAAGCCTAAGCCTAATCCTCAGGCTAAACCTCACACTCAGCCTCACCCTAACCCTAACCCTCACCCTTAACTTAACCCTCACCCTCACCTTAACCCTCACCCTCATCTTAACCCTTACCCTCAGCATAAACCTCACCTTTACCCTTACCATCATCCTCACCCTAACCTCACCCGAACCCTAAACCTCATCCTAACCCTCACCCTAACAATAAACCTAGCCATCACGCTAACCCTAACCCTCACCCTCAAACTCACCCTCAGCCTAACTGGAAGTCTAAGCCTAAGCCTTACCCTAACCCTTACCCTCACCCGAGCCCTCACCCTTACCCTAATCCTAACGATCACACTAACCCTAATCCTCACCTCCATCCTCACACTCAGCCTAACCATAAGCCCAAGCATAGCAATAACCCTAATCCTCACCCCCACCCTCACTCTTAGCCTAACCATAAGCCTAAGCCTAATCGTCACCCTAAACCTCACACTCAGTCTCACCCTAACCCTAATCCTAAACCTAACCCTATCCTTAAACCTCAACCTAACCCTCACCCTCACACTTATCCTAACACTAACCCTAACCCTAAACCTCCCCCTATCCTCCCCCTAACCCTAACCCTACCCATTACCCTCACCTTCAGCCTCATGCTCACCGCAAACTTAACCCTAATCATAACAATAACAATAAACCTAACACTAAGCCTAACCCAAACCCTAACTCTAATCCTCAACCCCACCCTCACCCTCATCCTAAGCCTAAGCCTAACCATAACTCTAACCCTAAACCTAACCCTAAAACTAACCATAATCCTCAACCTCACCCTCACACTAACCCAAACCCTAACCGTAACCCTCACCCTAATTCTAAGCCTAACCCTAACCATAAACTTCACACTCACCCTCACCCTAACCCTAACCCTAAACCTAACCCTATCCCTAACCCTAGCCCATACCCTAACCCTTACCCTAGCCCTCACCCTTACCCTAATCCTAACCCTAAACTTCAATCTAAACTTCACACTAACCCGAACCCTAACCCTCACCATCATGCTCGGCCTAAGCCCATGCCTAAGCCTAAGCCTAAGCCTAAACCTAACCCTAACCCTCACCCTACCACTAACACTAACACTAAAGCTAACTCTATCCCTAAATCTCACCTTCACCCTAAGCTTAACTCTAATCCTAAGACTAAAACTAAACCTCATCCTAACCCTAACACTAACACTAACCATAACCCTAAACCTAATCCTAACAATAACCCTAACCCTAACCCTCACACTCACTCTAACCATAACTCTCACCCTAAACCTAACCTTCACCCAAACACTTACCTTCACCTTAACATAAACCCTAACGCTAACACTAACGCTCACACTAACCCTAAGCATCACCCTAACAGTAAACCTCATCCTTACACTAACCCTAACCCTCAAGCTAACCCTAAAACTCACACTAACCCTAACACTAATCCTCAATCTAACCCTCACTCTCATCCTAACCCTAACACTAACCCTCACCCTAACCCTAACCCTCACCATTACTGTAACCCTCACCCTCAGCCAAACCCTCAAATTTACCCTTACCCTCAACCCCACCCTAACCCGCACCCTAACCCTAACCTTGACCCTAACCCTCACCCTAAACCTAACTCTACTCCTAAACCTCACCCTCACCTTAACCCTAACCCTAACCCTAACACTAACACTAAACTTCACCCTAAACCTAACCCTAACTCTCACCCTCACACTCACCGTAAACGTATCTCTAAACCTAACCCTAACAATAACCCTAACCCTAACCCTCACCCAACCATAACCCTCACTCTAAACCTAACACTCACCCTAACACTTACCCTCACCCTAACACTGACCCTAAGCCGAACACTAACCCTCACACTAACCCTAACCCTCAACCTAATCCTTAACCTCACCATAAACCTATCCCGAACCCTAACACTCACCCTCACCCTAGCCCTCACCATAACCCTAATTTTAACCCTCACCTTCACCCTAACCCTCATCCTCACCCTAAACCTCACACTAACCCTAACCCTAATCCTCAATCTAACACTCACCCTGAACCTAACCCTAACCCTTACCCTAACCCTAAACCTAACCCTAACCCTCACCCTAACACTCAAACTCAGCCTAAACCTCACCTTTACCCTTACCATCATCCTCACCCTAACCCTCACCCTAACCTTAATCCTCACCCTCACCATAAACCTAACCCTCAACCTAACCCTCACCCTAACCTAACTCTAACCCTAAACCTTAATCTAACACTAACACTAAACCTCACCCTCAACCTAGCCCTCACCCTATCCCTAATCTTCATTCTTAACTTTACCCTAACCCTAACCTTAACCCTTACCCTAACCATAATCCTAACCCTAAGCCTCAACCTTACCCTAAAACTCAAGCTCACCATAAACCTAACCATAACCCTCACCCTAACCCTAAATTTACCCGAACCCTAACTCTCACCGTAAACCTAACCCTAACCCTCACTCTCAACCTCACCCTCAGCCTAACCCTAAGCCTAACCCTAACCCTAACCCTCACACTCACCCTAACCCTTATGCTAATCCTAATCCTAACTTTTAGCCTAACCCTCACCCTCAACCTAACCCTCAACCTAACCCTAACTCTAACACTAACCCTAACCCTAACCCTCAATTTCAGCCTCACCCTAACCATAACTCTAACCGTAAACCTCAACCTCACCCTAACCCGAACCCTAACCCTAACCCTAAACCTCACCCTAACGCTAACCCTAAACCTCAACCTCAAACTAGCCCTCACCCTAACCCTAATCCTATCCCTAACCCTCATCCTAACCCTCACCCTAACACTAACCTTAACCTTCACCTCACACTAACCCTAATCCTAACACTAACCCTGAACCTAACCCTAACCCTCAACATCACTGTAACCCTTACCCTAACCCTCAACTTAACCCTAAATTGAACCCGAACCCTAAATCTCACCCCAACCCATAACCTAACGCTCACCCTAAGCCTAACCCTCACACGTACCGTAACCCTCACGCTCAGGCTAACCCTCACCTTTAACCTTACCGACACCCTCACCCTAACACTACCCCTAACACTAAACCTAACCCTAAACCTCACCCTAACCCTAACCCTCACCCTCACCCTGAACCTCACCATAACTCTAACCCTAACCCTAACAATAACACTTATCCTAACCCTAATCATAACCCTAACCGTAACCATAACCCTCACCTCAGCCTCACCCTCAGCCTAACTATAAGCCTAAGCCTAATCAGAACCCTAACCCTCACCGTAATCCTAACCCTAAACCTAACCCTAAACCTAACCCTAAACCTAACCCTATCCCTCCCCATAACCCTAAATCTAACCCTATCCCTAGCCCTCAACCTTACCCTAATCCTAACCCTAAACCGCAAGTTAACTTTCACCATAACCCGAACCTAACCCTCACCCTCACCCTCACCCTCACCCTCACCCTCACCATAACTCTAACCCTAACCCTAACAATAACTCTAACAATAACCCTAACCATAACCATAACCCTCAACCTCAGACTCACCCTCACAGCAAACTTAACCCTAACCATAACACTAAAAATAACCCTAACACTAACCCTAACCCTAACACTAATCCTCACACTCACCCTCACCCTCAGCCTAAACCTAAGCCTAAACCTACCCCTAACCCTCACCGTAACCCTAACCCTAACCCTAACCTAAAAACCTAACCCTAACCCAAACCCTAAACCTAACCCTAATCCTCAGCCCCACCCTCACCCTAACCCAAACCCTAACCCTAACCCTCCCCTAAAAATAACTCTAATTCTAAACCTCACCCTCACCCTAACCCTTACCCTAAACCTATCCCTAAACTGCACCCTAACACTAACCCTCACCCTCAACCTCATCCTCACCGTATCTCTAACCCTAACCCTAAGAATAACACTAACCCTAACCCTAACCATAACCCTAACCATAACCCTCACCTTCAGCCTCATGCTCACCGCAAACTTAACCCTAAGCATAACACTAACAATAAGCCTAACACTAAGCCTAACCCTAACTCTAACTCTAATCCTCAAACCCACCCTCACCCTCATCCTAACCCTAAGCCTAATCCTAACTCTAACCCTAACCTTCACCATAACCCTAAACCTAACCGTAAACCTAACACTAACCATAACCCTAAACCTAACCCTAATCCTCAGCCTCACCCTCACACTAAGCCAAACCAAAACCCTAAACCTCACCCTAACTCTAAGCCTAACCCTAGCCCTAAACCTCACACTCACCCTCACCCTAACCCTAATCCAAAACATAACCCTATCCCTAAACCTAGCCCTCATCCTAACCCTAACCCTAGCCCTCACCCTTACCCTAATCCTAACCCTAAACCTCAATCTAACCTTCACCCTAACCCGAACCCTAACCTGAACCCTAAACCTCACCCTCACCCTCACCCTCACGGTAACTCTAACCCTAACCCTAACAATACGTCTAACCCTAACCATAACCATAACCATAACCAAAACCCTCGCCCTCAGACTCACCCTCACAGCAAACTTAACCCTAACCATAACACTAAAAATAACCCTAACACTAACCCTAACCGTAACACTAATCCTCACACCCACCCTCACCCTCAGCCTAACCCTAAGCCTAACCATAACCCGCACCGTAACCCTAACCCTAACCCTATCCTAAAAACCTAACCCTAAACCTAACCCTAAACCTAACCCTAATCCTCACGCCCACCCTCACCTTTACCCAAACCCTAACCCTAATCCTCCCCCTAACAATAACTCTAATTCTAAACCTCACCCTCACCCTAACCCTTACTCTAAACCTATCCCAAAACCGCACACTAACCCTAACCCTCACCCACAACCTCATCCTCACCGTATCTCTAACCCTAACCCTAAGAATAACACTAACACAAACCCTAACCTTAACCATAAGCATAACCCTCACCTTCAGCGTCATGCTCACCGCAAACTTAACAATAAGCATAACACTAACAATAAGCCTAAACCTAAGTCTAAACCTAACCTTAACTCTAATCCTCAAACCCACCCTCACACTCATCCTAAACCTAAGCCTAATCCTAACTCTAACCCAAACTCTCACCATAACCCTAAACCTATCCCTAACCCTAATACTAACCCTAACAATAAACCTAACCCTAAAAATAAGCCTAATCCTCAGCCTCACCCTCACACTAACCCAAAACCTAACCCTAACCCTCACCCTAATTCTAAGCCTAACCCTAACCCTAAACCTCACACTCACCCTCACCCTAACCCTAATCCTAAACCTAAACCTATCCCTAACCCTAGCCCTCACCCTAACCCTAACCCTAAAACTCAATCTAACCTTCACCCTTACGTGAACCCTAAGCAGAACCCTACCCTAAACCAAATACTAACCCTAACCCTCACCCTAACCCTAAGCCTAACCTTAACCCTAACTCTCACACTCACACTCGCCCTCAACCAAACCCTCACCCTCACCCTGACCATAACCCTCACCCTAACCTAACCCTCACCCTACCACTTACCGTCACCCTAACACTAACCCTAACCCTAACACGAACCCTCACACTAACCCTAATCCTCACCCTCACCCTAGCCCTCAACCTAACCCTAATTCTAACCCTCACCCTCAGCCTAAACCAGACCCTCATCCTCACACTAAACCTCACACTAACCCAAACACTAATCCTCAATCTAACCCTCATCCTATCGCTAACCCTAACCCTTACAGTAACCCTAAACCTAACCCTAACACTCACCCTTATCTTAACACTCACCCTCAGCGTAAACCTCACCTTTACCCTTACCATCAATATCACCCTAACCTCACCCTAACCCTAAACCTCATCCCAACCCTCACCCTTAGGGTAAACCTAACCATCATCCTAACCCTAACCCTCACCCTCAACCTCACCCTCAGCCTAAACCTAAGCCTTAGCCTAAGCCTTACCCTAACCCTCACCCTCACCTGAGCCCTCACCCTTACCCTAATCCTAACCATCACCCTAACCCTAATCCTCACCCCCACCCTCACCCTCAGCCTAAACCTAAGCCTAAGTTGAAACCTAACCCTAACCCTCACCCTAATCCTAACACTAACCATAACCCTAACCCTAAACCTCAACCTAACCCTCACCCTAACCTTAACCCTAACACTAACCCTAACCCTAACCCTCGACCTAACACTGCCCCTAACCCTAAATCTAACCCTAAACCTCACCCTCACCCTAACCCTACTCCTAACCCTAACCCTAAACCTCACCCTAACCCTCACCCTAACCCACACCCTCACCCTCACCCTCACCCTCACTGTTACTCTAACCATAAACCTAAAAATAACACTAATCCTAACCCTAAACCTAACCCTAACCCTAACCCTAACCCTAACCTTAATCCTAACACTCACCATCAACCTAACCCTAATACTAACCCTAAACCTCACCCTAACCCTAACACTCACATCACAGTAACCCTAACTCTCATCCTAACCCAAACCCTAACCCTAACCCTCACCCTTAGCCTAACCCTCACGTCTACCCTTATCGTCACCCCCACCCTAAACCTCACCCTAACCCTAACACTCAAGATAACACTCACCCTAACCCTAACTCTACCCCTAAACCTCACCCTCAACCTAATCCTAACTCTAACACTAACCCTAACACGAAACCACACCCTAACCCTAACCAAAACCCTCAAACTAACCCTAAAACTCACCCTCAACCTTACCCTCAGCCTAAACCTAAGGCTAACTCTAACCCTCACACTCCCCCTCTCCCTAACACTAATCCTAAACCTAACCGTAACCCTAACACACACCCTCATCCTAAACCTCACCCTAACCCTAACTATAACACTAACACTAAGCCAAACCCTCACCCTAACACTCACCCTAAACCTATCTCTAACCCTAAAACTCAAACTCACACTGACCCTAACCCTAACCCTAAACATCACACTAACCCTAACCCTAAACCTCAACTTCACCCTAGCCCTCACCCTAAACCTAATCCTAAACCTAAACTTCATCCTAACCCTCACACTAACCCTAACCGTAACCCTCACCCGACACCTAACCCTCCCCCTCAACCTAACCCTCAGCCTAAGCCTAAGCCTAAACCTAAACCTAACCCGAACCCACACACTCACACTCAACCTAACCCTAATCCTAACCATAACCGTAACACTTAACCTCACCCTAACCCTAAACCTAAAACTAACCCTAACCCTAACCCTCATCCTAATCCTCACCTGAACCCTAACTCTAACCCTAAACCTCACACTCACCCTAACCCTAACTATAACCCTAACCCTAACCCTAAACCTCCCCTAACTCTAACCCTCATCCTCACCCTCACCGTACCACTAACCCTAAACCTCACAATAACCCTAAAACTAACCCTAAACCTCACCCTAACCATAACGCTCAACCTAATACTAACCCTCACGCTAACACTTACCCTCACCCTAACACTAACCCTAACTCTAACACTAATGCTCACAGTAACCCTAACTCTCACCCTAACCCTAAAGCTCACCCTCACCCTAACCCTAACCATCGGCTACACCCTAGCCCCCACCCTAAACATAATTCTAACCCTAACACTCACCCAAACCCTAACCCTCATCCTCACCCTAATCCTCACACTAACCCTAAACGTAATCCACAATCTATCCCTCACCCTCACCCTAACACTCACCCTAACCCTAACCCTCATCCAAACACTCACCCTAATCCTAACCCTATCCATCACCCTAACCCTAACCCTCACCCTCACCCTCAGGCTAAACCTAAGCCTAAGCCTAACCCTAACCCTAACACTCACCCTCACCATAGCCCTCACCCTAAACCTAATCCTAACCCTAACCCTCATCATAACCCTTACCATAACCCTAATCATAACCATCACCGAAAACCTATTCCTCACTCCCAAGATCACCCTCAGCCTAACCCTAACCCTAAGCCTAACCCTAACCCTAAACCTAATGCTCACACTCAACCTCACCCTAACCCTAATCCGAAAACTAACCCTATCCCTAACACTAACCCTCACCCTAACCAGAAGTACTCACCCTAACCCTAAGCCTAAACCTAAACCTCATCCTAACCCTAACCCTAACCCTCACACTCATGCTAAGCCTAAGCCTAAATTAAGCCTAAGCGTAAACCTAACCCTAACCCTAACCGTCAACCTAATCCTAACCCTAACTCTCACCCTAACCCTGACCCTAACACTAACCCTAACTCTAACCCTAATCCTCACCCTCATCCTAACCCAAACTCTAAACCTAATCCTAAACCTAAACCTCATCCTAACCCCAACCCTAACCCACACACTTACCCTCACGGTAAACATAACCCTAACACTAACACTAACAATAACACTAACCCTAACCCTAACCCTCACCCTAACAATAACCATAACCATAACCCTCACCCTAAACCTAACCCTCAACCTAACACTAACCCTAACCCTAAACCTAACCCTCACACTAACCCTAACCATCACCCTAACCCTATACCTCACCCTAACACTAACCCTAACCCTCACCCTCACCCTAGCCCTCACCCTAAGCCTAACTCATCCTCACCCTAAACCTCACACGAACCTTAACACTAATCCTCAATCTAACCCTCACCTTCACCTTAACCCTAACCCTAACCCTCACCCTCAGCTAAACCCTCACCCTAACCCTAATCCTCACCCTCAGCCTCATGCTAACCCTAACTATAACCCTAAACCTCACCCTCACGCTAACCCTAACCCTAAACCTCAACCTAACCCTAACCCTAAAACTCACCCTCACCCTAGCCCTTACCCTAACCCTAATTCTAACCCTAACACTCATCCTAAACTGCCCCCTAACCCTAACTCTAACCCTAAACCTCACACTCACCCTAACCTTAACCCTAACCCTAACCCTAAACTTCACCCTAAACTTCACCCTAACGAAAATCCTCACCCTCACCCTCAAACTCACCGTAACTCTAACCATAACCCTAACAATAACACTAACCCTAACCCTAACTCTAACCATAACCCTCACCCTCAGCCTCACCCTCACCACAAATTTAACCCTAACCACAACATTAACAATAACCTGAAATCTAACCCTAACCCTAACCCTAAAACTTATCTTAATCCTCATCCTCACCCTCACCCTAACCCAAACCCTAAACTTAACCCTCACCCTAAACCTAAGCCTAATCCTTAAGCTAACACTAACCCTCACCCTCACCCTCAACTTAAACCTATTCCTAACCCTAACCCTATCACTAACCCTAACCCTCACCCTAACCCTCACCCTAGCCCTAAGCCTAACCCTAATGCTAACCCTAAACCTCACCCTAACCCTCACCCTAACCCTAACCCTAACCCTAACCCTAACCTTAACCCTCAACTTCATGCTCGGCCTAAGCCTTAGCCTAAGCCTAATCCTAACCCTAACCCTCACCGTAACCCTAACTGTAACACTAAGGATAACTCTAACCCTAAACCTCATTCTCACCCTAACCTTAACTCTAACCCTAACCCTAAACCTAAACCTCATCCTAACCCCAAACATAACCCTCACTTTCACCCTCACCGTAACTGTAACTCTAACCCTAACCCTAACAATAACCCTAACCCTAACCCTAACCCTCACCCGAACCAAAACCCTCACCCTAAACCAAACTCTCACCCTAACAAATACCCTCAACCTAACACTAACCCTAACCCTAACACTAACCCTCACACTAAACCTAATCCTAACCCTAAACCTCAATCTAACCCTCACCCTCACACTAACCCTAACACTAACCCTAAACTTAACCCTCACCCTAACCCTCCCACTAAAACTCTATCTAAACCTAAACCTCACCATCACCTTAACCCTAACCCTAACCCTAACCCTAAACCACACCATAACAGTAACCCCTAACTTCACCAGTACCGTCACCCTCACCATAACCCTAACCCTAACCCCAACAATAACACTCCCCCTAACCCTAAACCTAACCCTAACGGAAAGCCTAACCCTAATTCTAACACTCACCCTCACCCTAACCCTAATCCTAACCCTAAACCTCAAGCTAACACTAACCCTAACCCTCACCCAAACCCTAGCACTCACCCTAACCCTAATCCTAACCCTAATCCTCATTCTAACCCTCACCCTAACCCTAACCCTAACGCTCACCTCCAGTCTCACCCTCACCGTAACTCTAAACCTAACCCTAACAATAACACTAACCCAAACCCGAAACATCACCCTAATCCTAATCCTCACCCACAACCTCACCCTCAGCCTAACCCTAAGCCTAAGTATAACCCTCACAATAACCCTAATCCTAAACCTAACCCTATCCATACATCTCAACCTAACCCTCACCCTCCCCCTAACCCTAACAAAAAACCTAACCCTAACGCTCACCCTAACCCTCCTCCTCACCCTAACTCTAACCCTAAACCTCACCCTCACCCTAACACTAACCCTAACCCTAAAACTCACTCTAAACCTCACCCTAACCAAAACCCTCACCCTCACCCTCAACCTCACCGTAACTCTAACCCTAACCCTAACAATAACACTAACCTTAACCCTAACCCTAACCCTGACCCTAACCATAACCCTCACCCTCAGCCTCACCCTCACCGCAAACTTAACCCTAATCATAACACTAACAATAAACCTAACCCTAACCCTAATGCTAAACCTAATCTGCACCCCCACCCTCACCCTCATCCTCATCCTAACCCTAAGCCTAAGCCTAAACCTAACCCTGACCCTCACCATAATCCTAAACTTAACCCTAAACCTAAACCTAACCCTAACCCTAAACCTGACCCTAATCCTCAGCCTCAACCACACCCTAACCCAAACACTAACCCTAATCCTCACCCTAAACCTAAGCCTAACCCTAACCCTCACCCTTACAATTACCCTCACCATAACACTACCCCTAACTCTCACACTAACCCTCACATTAACCCTAACTGTCACCCTAACCCTAAACCTCACCCTAACCCTAACCCTCAGCGTCACCCTAGCCCCCACCCTAACCTTAGTTCTAACCCTAACACTCACCCTAACCCTAACCCTCAACCTCACCCTAAAATTCACACTAAGCCTAACTCTAATCCTCAATCTATCCCTCACCCTCACACTAAACCTCACCCTAACCCTTACCCTAACAATGACCCTAATCCTAACCCTCACCCTTAGGGGAACATTCACCCTCAGCCTAACCCTCACCTTAACTCTTACTGTCACGCTCCCCCTATCAGTCACCCTAAACCTAACCCTCATTCTCACACTCACCCTAACCCTAAACCTATCCATCACGCTAACCCTAAACCTCAGCCTCACCCTTACCCTCAGCCTAAACCTAAGTCTAAGCTTAACCCTAATCCTATCACTCATTCTCACACTAGCCCTAACCCTAAACCTAATCCTAACCCTAACCCTCAACCTAACCCTAACTCTCACCTTCACCCTAACCCTTACCCTAACCCTCACCCTAACCCTAAACTTAACCCGAACCCTAAATCTCACCCTAACCCTAACCCTAACCCTAACCCTCACCCTTAGCCTAACCCTCACGTTTACCCTTACCGTCACCCCCACCCTAAACCTCACCCTTACCCTAACACTCAACCTAAAACTCACCCAAACCCTAACTCTAACACTAACCCTAACAATAAACCACACCCTAAACCTAACCCTCAATCTAACATTAACACTCACCCTCACCCTCACCCTCAGACTAAACATAAGGCTAATTCTAACCCTCACACTCCCCCTCTCCCTAACCCTAATCCTAATCCTAACCCTAAACCCTAACACACACCATCACCCTAACCCTCACCCTAACCCTAACTATAACACTAACACTAAGCCAAACACTCACCCTAACACTCACCCTAACCCTATCTCTAACCCTAAACCTCAAACTCACACTGACCCTAACCCTAACCTTAAACCTCACCCTAACCCTAACCCTAAACCTCACCTTCACCCTAGCTCTCACCCTAACCCTAATCCTAAACCTAATCTTCATCCTAACCCTCACACTAACCTTAACCCTAACCCTCACTCGAACCCTAACCCTCCCCCTCAACCTAACCCTCAGCCTAACCCTAAGCCTAAACTAAACCTAACCCTAACCCACACACTCACCCTCAACCTAACCATAATCCTAACCATAACCCTAACACTTAACCTCACCCTAACCCTAAATCTAAAATTAACACTAACCTTAACCCTCATCCTAACCCTCACCTGAACCCTAACTCTAACCCTAAACCTCACACTCACCCTAACCCTAACTCTAACCCTAACCCTAAACCTAAACCTCCCCTAACTCTAACCCTCATCTTCACCCTCACCCTCACCCTAACCCTCACCTTCATCCTAATCCTCACCCTATCCCTAACCCTAACCAAACTACCTAACCCTTACCTTCCTAAACCCTCATCCTCACCCTCACCCACACCCTAACCCTCGCCCTCACGCAAGCCCTCCTCCTAACTGTAATACTAACTGTAATCCTCATTCTCACCCTCACCCCTCACTCTAAACCTAACCCTAACCCTAACCCTCACCCTCACCCTAACCTGACTCTTAATCTCAACCTCAACCTAAGCCTAATTCTAACCCTAACCCTCACACTAACGCTAACCCTCAACATAACCCTAACCCTTCCACTCACCCTAACACTCATCCTAACCCTAACTCTCACCCTAACCCTAAACCTAACCCCCACCCTCACCCTAACACTCACTGTCACCCTATCCCTCACCCTAAACCTAACACTCAGCCTCACCCTAACCGTAAGCCTAACCCTAACCCTAACCCTCACACTAAACCTAACCCTCACCTAACCCTAAACCTCAACTTCATCCTAAACCTAAACCTAAACCTAACACACATCCTAACCCTAACCCTAACCCTAAACCTCACCCTAAACATAACCCTCACCCTGACCCTTAACATACACCTCACACTAACCCTCACCCTAACCCTCTACCTAACCCTCACCCTCACCTTAACCCTAACCCTCACCCTCACCCTAACCCTAAACCTAACCCTCAACCTAACCCTAACCCTAACCCTCACACTATCCCTAAACCTCACCCTAACACTAACATTAACCCTCACCGTCAACCTCCCGCTAACCCAAACCCTAACCCTCACCGTCAACCTCACCCTAACACTAACGCTAACCCTAAACCTCACCCTCAACTTAAACCTCACCCTAAACCTTACCCTCACCCTAAATCTAACGCTAAACCTAACCCTAATCCTCACACTTACCCTAACCCTAACCCTCACCCTAACCCTCACATTCACCCAACCCTAGCCCTCAGCCGAATGATAAACCTAACCATCACTCTCACCCTCACCCTCACCCTAATCCTTACTCTCACCCTAACCCTAACTCTAACCATCACTCTAACTCTCACCCTAACCCTAAACTTGACCCTCACCCTAACCCTAACCATAACCCTCACCCTAACACTAACCCTAACCCTAACCCTCACTGGACCGCTAAACCTAACCTTAAACCTAACACTTACACTAACCCTCACCGTCATCCTAAACGTCACCCTAACCCTAACCCTCATACACATTCTTACCTTCAGTCTCACTTGAACAATCACCCTCACCCTAAACCTCAACCTCAACCTAAACTTCACACTAACACTAAACCTCACCCTCACCCTAAAACTCACCCTTACCCTCACACTCACCCTAAGCGTAACCCTAAACCTAACCCTAATCCTAAACCTAAGCCTCAACATCATCCTCACCCTAACCCTAAACCTAATTCTAACCATCAGACTCACCATCACCTTAACCCTAACCTGAACTCTAAACCTTAGCCTAAACCTAACTCTCATCCTATCCCTAATACTAACCCTCACACTCACACTAACCCTAACCCTAACCATAACCCTTACCCTCACCCTAAACCTAATGCTAACCTTAAGCCTCACCCTCACCATAACCATTATCCTCACACTAATCCTAACCCTAACTCTAAACCTAACCCTCAAAATAACCCTACCCCTCACCATAACCCTAACCCTACCCCTCACCCAACCCTCACCCTAACCCTAAACCTCACCGTAACCCTCAACCTCACACTAATCCTCACTGGCACCCAACCCTCACCCTAAACCTAACACTCATCCACACCTTAACTCGAACCCTCACCCGAACCCTCACCCTCACCCAACCCGAACCCTCACCGTAAACATCACCCTAACCTTAACCCTCACCCTAACACTATGCCTAACCCTCATCCTAACCCTCACCCTCACCCTAACTCTCAACTTCAACCTAATCCTCACACTAACCCTAACCCTCACCCTAACCCTCACCCTCACCCAACCCTAGCCCTCACCCGAAAGCTAACCCTAACCCTCACTCTCACCCTCACCCTCACCCTAACCCTTACTCTCACCCTAACCCTAACCCTAACCCTCACTCTAATTCTCACCCTAACCCTAAACGTAACCCTCACCCTAACCCTAAACCTAAACCTCACCCTAACGCTAAACCTAACCCTAACCCTCACGGGAATGCAAAAAGTAACGCTAAACCTAACACTTACACTAACATTCACAGTCACCCTAACTGTCACCCTAACTCTAACCCTCACACACACCCTTACCTTCACCCTCAACTGAACCCTCACCCTCACCCTAAACGTCAACCTCACCCTAAATTTCACACTAACACTAAACCTCAGCCTAACCCTCACCCTCACCCTAAAACTCAACCTTACCCTCACCCTCAACCTAAGCTTAACCCTAAACCTAACCCTAATCCTAAACCTAAGCCTCACCATCACCCTCACCCTAACCTTAAACCTAATCCTAATCCTCAGCCTCACCCTCACCTTAAACCAAACCCTAACCCTTAGCCTAAACTTAACACTCACCCTAACCCTAATCCTAACCCTCACACTCACCCTAACCCTAAACCTAAATGTAACCCTCACCCTCACCCTAAATCTAACACTAACCCTAACCCTCACCCTCATCCTAACCCTCACCTTAAACATTACTCTCACACTAACCCTAACCCCAACTCTAACACTAACCCTCACAAGAACCCTAACCCTCACCATAACCCTAACCCTACACCTCACCCTACCACTAACCCTAACCCTAAACCTCAACCTAACACTAACCCAAACCCTCAACCTCACACTAATCCTCACTGTCACCCTAACCCTCACCCTAAACCTAACCCTCACCCACACCCTAACCCGAACCCTCACCCTCACCCTCACCCTCACCCAACCCTCATCTTCACCCTAAACATCACCGTAACCTTTACCCTCACTCTAACCCTCATCCTCACCCTCACCCTCACCCTAACCCTCACCTTCATCCTAATCCTCACCCTATCCCTAACCCTAATCAAACTACCTAACCCTTACCTTCCTAAACCCTCATCCTCACCCTCACCCACACCCTAACCCTCGCCCTCACGCAAGCCCTCCTCCTAACCGTAATACTAACTGTAATCCTCATTCTCACCCTCACCCCTCACTCTAAACCTAACCCTAACCCTAACCCTCACCCTCACCCTAACCTGACTCTTAATCTCAACCTCAACCTAAGCCTAATTCTAACCCTAACCCTCACACTAACCCTAACCCTCAACATAACCCTAACCCTTCCACTCACCCTAACACTCATCCTAACCCTAACTCTCACCCTAACCCTAAACCTAACCCCCACCCTCACCCTAACACTCACTGTCACCCTATCCCCCACCCTCACCCTAACACTCACTGTCACCCTATCCCTCACCCTAAACCTAACACTCAGCCTCAGCCTAACCATAAGCCTAACCCTAACCCAAACCCTAACCCTCACTCTCACCCTAACACTCACCCAAAAACTTACCCTCACCCTCACCCTAAAGCTAACCCTAACCCTAAAGATAACCCTCACACTAAACCTAACCCTTACCTAACCCTAACCCTCACCCTCATCCTAACCCTAACCCTAAACCTAACACACACCGTAAACTTACCCTAAACCTAAACCTCACCCTAACCCTAACCCTCACCCTGACCTAAACATACACCTCACACTAACCCTCACCATATCCCTAAACCTCAGCCTCACCCTCACCCTCAGACTAACCTTAACGCTGTCTTACCCTCACCCTCACCTCTTACACTCACACTCACCATATCCCTAATGCTAAACCTAACACTCACCCTCACCCTAACCCTCAACCTAACCCTCACCCTTACCCTAACCCTAACCCTCACCCTCACCCTAACCCTAAACCTAACCCTCACCCTAACCCTAACCCAAACCCTCACCCTATCCCTAAACCTCACCCTAACCCTAACACAAACCCTCACCGTCAACCTCACCCTAACCCAGACCCTAACATTCAACTTAACACTCACCCTAAAACTAACGCTCACCCTAAACCTCACCCTCAAACTAAACCTCACCCTAACCCTTATCCTCACCCTAAATCTAACGCTAAACCTAACCCTAATCCTCACACTTACCCTAACACTAACCCTAACCCTCACCCTCACCCAACCCTAGCCCTCAGCCGAATGATAAACCTAACCCTCACTCTCACCCTCACCCTCACCCTAAACCTTACTCTCACCCTAAGCCTAACCAAAACCCTCACTCTAATTCTCACCCTAAACCTAAACGTAACCCTCACCCTAACCCTAACCCTAACCCTCACCCTACCGCTAACCCTAACCCTAACCCTCACTGGAATGCTAAACCTAACCCTAAACCTAACACCTACACTAACCCTCACCGTCATCCTAAGCGTCACCCTAACCCTAACCCTCACACTCAGTCTTACCTTCACCCTCAGCCGAACCCTCACCCTCACCCTAAACCTCAACCTCACCCTAAACTTCACACTAACACTAAACCTCACCCTAACCCTCACCCTCACCCTCACCCTAAAACTCACCCTTACCCTCAAACTCACACCAAGCTTAACCCTAAACCTGACCCTAATCCTAAAACTAAGACTCACCATCACCCTCACACTAACCCTAAACCTAATCTGAACCCTCAGCCTCACCCTCACCATAACCATTACCCTCACATTAACCCTAACCCTAACTCTAACACTAACCCTTACAATAACCCTATCACTCACCATAACCCTAACCCTACTACTCAACCTATCCCGCACCGTAATCCTAACCCTAACCCTCAACCTCACACTAATCCTCACTGTCACCCTAACCCTCAACCTAAAACTAACCCTTACCCACACCCTAACCCAAACCCTCACCCGAACCCTCACCCACACCAAACCCTCACCCTCACCCTAAACATGACCCTAAACCTAACCCTCACCCTAACCCTAATCCTAACCCTCACCCTAATCCTCACCCTCACCCTAACCCTCACCTTCACACTAATCCTCACCCTACGCCTAAGGCTAACCTAACTACCTAACCCTTACCTACCTAAACACTCACACTCACACTAACCCTCCCCCTCGTGCAAGCCCTCCACCTAACCCTAATACAAACCATAACTCTCACCCTCACCCTCACCATAACCCTCACCCTAAACCTAACCCTAACCCTCATCCTCACCCTAAACCTCACCTTTACCCTCAACCTCAACCTAAACCTAATTCTAACCCTAACCTCCAAACTAACCATAACCCTCACCATAACCCTAAACCTCCCCCTCAACCTACCCCTCACCCTAAACCTAACCCTCAACCTAACACGCACCCTAACCCTAATGCTAACCCTCACACTCACCCTAACCCTCACTGTCACCCTAACCCTCACCCTAAACCTTACCCTCACCCACACCCTAACCCTCACCCTCACACGAACACTCACCCTCAACCTAAACCTCAACCTCACCCTAAACATAACACTAACCCTAAACCTCACCCTAACCCTAACTCTGAACTTCACAATCACCCTAAAACTCACCCTTACCCTCACCTTCACCCTAAGCCTAACCTAAACCTAACCCTAATCCTAAACCTTAGCCTCTTCCTCCATCTCCCCCTAACCCTAACCCTTAGCCTCACCCTAACCCTCACCCTAACCCTAATCCTAACCCTCATGCTCACCCTAACCCTAACCCTAACCGTAACACTCACCCTCACCCTAACCCTAAAGCTAACCCTAACCCTCACCCTCACCCTAAACATCACCCTAACCCTTATCCTCACACTAACCCTAACCCTAAACCTAACACTAACACTCACATTAACCCTAAACCTTACCATAACCCTAAACCTACCCCTCACCCTAACACTCTCCCTAACCCTAACCCTCACCATAACCCTAAACCTAACCCCCACCCTCACCCTAAAACTCACTTTCACCCTATCCCTCACCCTAAACGTAACCCTCAGCCTCACCCTAACCGTAAGCCTATCCGTTACCCTAACCCTAACCCTCATTCTCACCCTAAACCTCACCCTATCCCTTACCCTCACCCTCACCCTAACGCTAACCCTAACCATAAACCTCACCCTCAATCTAAACCTCACCCTCACCCTTACCCTCACAGTAACTCTAATGCTAAACCTAACCCTAATCCTCACACTTACCCTAACCCTAACCCTAACCCTCACCCTAACCCTAACCCTCACCCAACCCTAGCCCTCACCGAACGCTAAACCTAACCCTCACTCTCACCCTCACCCTCACCCTAACCCTTACTCTCACCCTAACCCTAACCCTAACCCTCACTCTAATACTCACCCTAACCCTAAACGTAACCCTCACACTAACCCTAAACGTAACCCTCACTCTAACCCTAACCCTAACCCACAACCTAAGGCTAACCCTAACCCTAACCCTCACTGGAACGCTAAACCTAACCCTAAACCTAACACTTACACTAACACTCACTATCATTGTAATGGACACCCTAACCCTAACCCTCACCCACACCCTCACCTTCACCTTCACCCGAACCTGAACCCTCACCCTAAACCTCAACTGCACCCTAAACTTCACACTAAACCTAAACTTCACCCTAACCCTAACCCTCACCCTGAACCTCACCCTAAAACTCACCCTTACCCTCACCCTCACTCTAAGCCTAACCGTAAAACTAACCCTTATACTAAATCTAAGCCTCACCATCACCCTCACCCTAACCCTAACCCTAATCCTAAAACTCAGCCTCACCCTCACATTAACCCTAAACCTAACCCTAACCCTTAGCTTAACCCTAAGCCTCACCCTAAACCTAATCCTAACCCACAGGCTCACCCTAAACCTAACCCTAACTGTAACCCTCACCCTCACCCTAAACCTAACGCTAACCCTAACCCTCACCCTCACCCTAACCATCACCTTAACCCTTACCTCACACTAACCCTAATCCTAGCTCTAACCCTAACCATCACACTAAGCCTAACACACAACATAACCCTAACCCTAACGCTCACCCTAACACTCACCCTAACACTAACCCTCACCCTAACCCTAAACCTAACCCCCACCCTCAACCTAACACTCACTGTCACCCTAACCCTCACCCTAAACCTAACCCTCACCCACACCCTAACTTTCACCCTCACCCGAACCCTCACCCTCACCCAACCCTCACCCTCACCCTAAACATCACCCCAAACTTAACCCTCACCCTAACCCTATTCCTAAGCCTCACCCTAACCCTCACCCTCACCCTAACCCTCAACATGACCCTAATCCTCACCCTATCCCTAACCCTAACCCTTACCTACCGAAATCCTCACCCTCATCCTCACCCTAACCCTCGCCAATATGAAAGCCCTCACCCTAACCCTAATCCTACCCATAACCCTCACCCTCACCCAAACACTCACCCTCAGCCTTAACCTAACCCTAACCTTAATCCTAACACTAACCCTCACCCTCACACTAACGCTCACCCTAACCCTAACCCTAAGCCTCACCCTATCCATTACCCTAACCCTGACCCTAACCCTCACACTAACAATCACCATAACACTCACAATCACCATAATCCTCACGCTCACCCTAACCCACAAGCTAACCGTTACACTCACCCTAAACCTACACCTAACCCTCACTCTAACCCTCACGCTAACCCTAAACCTAACCCTAACCCTCAACCTACAACTCACCCTAAACCTAATCATAACCCTAACCCTCACACTAATCCTTAGGCTCACACTAACCCTAAACCTCAACCTCAACCTAACCCTCACCCTAATCTTCACCCTAACCCTAAACCTAACCTCAAGCTAGCCCTCACCTTAACCCTAAACCTATCCCCAACCCTCACCCTAACCGTCTCCCTAACCCTCACACTCACCCTAACCCTCACCCTCACCTAAACCCTCACCCTCACCCTAATCCTCAACTTCACCCTAATCCTCAAACTATCCCTAACCCTAACCCTTACCTACCAAAACCCTCAGCCTCACCCTCACCCTCAACCTAATCCTCGCCCTCATGAAAGCCCTCACCCTAACCCTAATACTAACCGTAACCCTCAACCTCACCCTCACCCTCACCCTAACCCTCGCCCGCACACAAGCCCTCAACCCAAACCTAACCCTCACCCTAACCCTAACCCTAACCCTCATCTTCACCCTCACCCTAACACTAACCCTTAACACTAACCCTGACCCAGAACCTCAACCTCACCCTAACCCTCACCCTAATCCTTACCCTCACCCTAACCCTAAACCTAACCCTAAACCGATCCCTCACCCTAGACCTAAACCTAACCCTCACACTAAGAGTAACCCTAACCCTAACCCTCACCCTAACCCTAACCCTAACCCTCACCCTAACCCTAGACCTCACCTTAACCCTAATTCTAACCCTAACCCTCAGCCTAACCCTAACCCTAATCCTTACCCTAACCCTCACCCTCACCTAACCCTCAACCTCATCCTATCCTAAACCTAACTCTAAGCCTAACCCTCACCCTAAACCTAACACTAACCCTAACCCTCACCCTCATCCTTACCCTCACCCTAACCATTATCCTCACACTGAGCCTAACCCTAACTCTAACCCTAACCCTCACAATAAACCTAACCCTCACCATAACCCTAAACCTACACCTCACCCTAACCATCACCCTAACCCTAACCCTCACCCTAACCCTCACCCTAACCCTAACCCTCAACCTCACACTAATCCTCACTGTCACCCTAACCCTCACCCTAAACCTAACCCTCACGCACACCCTAACCCGAACCTCATCCGAACCCGAACCCAACCCTCACCCTCACCCTAAACATCACCCTAAACTTAACCCTCACACTAACCATAATCCTAACCCTCACCCTAACCCTCACCCTCACCCTAACCCACACCTTCATCCTAATCCTCACCCTATCCCTAACCCTAACCTAACTACCTAACCCTTACCTACCTAAACCCTCACCCTCACTCTCACCCACACTCTAACCCTCGCCCTCGGGCAAGCCCTCCCCCTAACCCTAATACTAACCCTAACCCTCACCCTCACCCTCACCCTAACCCTCACCCTAAACCTAACCCTAACCCTCACCCTCACCCTAAACCTCACCCTTACCATCAACCTCAACCTAAGCCTAATTCTAAACCTAACTCTCACACTAACCCTAACCCTCACCATAACCCTAACCCTACCCCTCACCCTAACAATCAACCTAACCCTAACCCTCACCCTAACAATCACCCTAACCCTAAACCTCACCCTAACCCTAAACCTAACTCCCCCACCACCCTAACACTCACTGTCACCCTATCCTTCACCCTAAACCTAACCCTCAGCCTCACCCTAAACGCAAGCCTAAACCTAACCCTAACTCTCTCTCTCTCACCCTAACCCTAAACCTTACCCCCACCCTTACCTATCGCTAACCATAACCATAACCCTCACACTAAACCTAAACCTCACCCTAACCCTAAATCTACCCCTCACCCTAACGCTCACCTCCCCCTAACCCTCACACTCATCCTAACCCTAACCCTAAACCTAACACACACGCTAACCCTAACCCTAACCCTAAACCTAACCCTAACCCTAACCCTCAGCCTCACCCTCACCCTCAGCCTAACCTTAACGCTAAATGTTACCCTCACCCTCACCTCTTACACTCACTCACCATAACCCTCGCCCTCGCACAAGCCCTCCCCCTAAACGTAATATTAACCATAACCCTCATCCTCACCCTCACCCCTCACCGTAAACCTAACCTTAACCCTCAACATAACCCTAACCTGACCTTTACCCTCAACCTCAACCTAAGCCTAATTCTAACCCTAACCCTCACACTAACCCTAACCCTCACCATAACCCTAAACCTAGCCCTCAACCTAACACTGACCCTAAACCTAACCCTGCCCCTAACCCTAAACCTAACCCCCACCCTCACCCTAACACTCACTCTCACCCTATCCCTCAATCTAAACCTAACCCTCAGCCTCACCCTAACAGTAAGCCTAACACTAACCCTAACCCTAACCCTCACTCCCACCCTAACACTCATGCTAAAACTTACCCTCACCCTCACCCTAACGCTAACCCTAACCATAACGCTCGCACTAAACCTAACCCTCAGCTAATCCTAACCCTATCCCTAAACCTAACACACACCCTAACCCTAACCCTAACCCTAAACCTCACCCTAACCCTAACCCCTACCCTGACCCTAAACATACACCTCACACTAACCCTCCCTCTCCCCCTCCCCCTAACCCTAATCCTCAGCCTCACCCTCACCCTCGGACTAACCTTAAAGCTAACTCTTACCCTCACCCTGACCTCTTACACTCACACTTACCATATCCCTAATGCTAAACCTAACACTCACCCTCACCCTAACCCTCAACCTAACACTCACCCTCACCCTAACCCAAACCCTCACCCTCACCCTAATCCTAACCCTAACCCTCACCCTTTCCCTAAACCTCACCGTCAACCTCACCCTAACCCAATCCCTAACTTTCACCTTAACCCTCACCCTAACACTAACGCTAACCCTACACCTCAGCCTCAACCTAAACTTCACCCTAACCCTTACACTCACCCTAAATCTAACGCTAAACCTAACCCGAATCCTCAGACTTACCCTAACCCTAACCCTAAACCTCACCCTCACCCTAACCCTCACCCTCACCCCACCCTAGCCCTCACCCGAACGCTAATCCTAACCCTCACTCTCACCCTGACCCTCAACCTAACCCTTACTCTCACCCTAACCCTAACCCTAACAATCACTCTAACTCTCACGCTAACCCTAAACGTAACCCTCACCCTAACCCTAACCCTAACCCTCAGCGTAAAGCTAACCCTAATCCTAACCCTCACGGGAACGTTAAACCTAACCCTAAACCTAACACTTACACTAACCCTCACAGTCACCCTAAGCGTCACCCTAACCCTAACCCTCACCCTCACTGTAAACCTCACACAAAAATTTACACTCACCCTAACTCTAAAGCTAACCATAACTCTAATCCTCAAACTAAACCTAACCCTAATGATAACGGTAAACCTCACCCTAATCCTAACCCTAACCCTCACCCTAACCCTAACCCTAACCCTCAACCTCACCCTAACCCTCACCCTCAGAGTAACCCTAACTCTAATCATAACCCGAACACTCACCCTCACCCTCACCCTAGCTCTCAATCTAGACATAAACCTAACTCTAAACTTAACCATCACCTTAACCCTAATGCTAACCCTAAAACTCTCCCTCACCCTAACGATTACCCTCACCCTACCCCTAACCCTAACCCTCAGGCTAATGCTCACCCTAACCCTAACCATAACACTAATCCTTACCCTATCCCTAACCCTAAACCTAACCCTCACCCTCACCCTAGCCCTCACTCTAACCCTAACCCTCACCCTACCCCTCACCCTAACCCTAACCCTAATGCTAAACCTAACACTCACCCTCACTCTAACCCTCACCATAATCCTTACCCTCACCCTAAACCTAACCCTCACACTCACTGTAAAACTCACCCTAACCCAAACCCTAACCCTAAACCTCACCATAACCCTCACCCTAACCCTACCCCTAACCCTCACACTCATCCTAATCCTCACCCTAACCCTTACCCTCACCCTCAACCAAACCCTCACACGAACCCTAACCCTCATTCTAACCCTAACCCTCACCCAAACCTTGCCTCTCACCCGAATGCTAACCCTAACCCTCACTCTCAGCCTCACTCTAACCCTTACTCTCACCCTAACCCTAACCCTGACCCTCACTCTAACTCTCACCCTAATCCTAAACGTGAACCTCACCCTAACCTTATCCCTAACCCTCAACCTAATGCTAACCGTAACCCTAACCCTCACTGGAAAGGAAAACCTAACCCAAAACCTAACATTTACACTAAACCTCAACATCACCCTACTGTCACCATAACCCTAACCCTCACACACACCCTTGCTTTCACCCTCACCCGAAAACTCATCCTCACCCCAAACCTCAACCTCACCCTAAACTTCACACTAACACTAAACTTCACCCTAATTCTCACCCTCACCCTCACCCTAAAACTCACCCTTTCCCTCACCCTCACCCTAAGCCTAACCCTAAACCTAACCCTAATCCTAAACCTAAGCCTCACCATCACGCTCAGCCTAACCCTAACCCTAATCCTAACCCTCAGCCTCACCCTCATCTTAACCCTAACCCTAACTCTAAACCTTAGCCTAAACCGAACCCTCACCCTATCGCTAATCCTAACCCTCAAACTCACCCTAAACCTAACCCTAACTGGAAACCTCACCCTCACCCTAAACCTAACACTAACCCTAAACCTCACCCTCATCCTAACCCTCACCCTAACCATTATCTTCACACTAACCCTAACCCTAAATCTAACCCTAACCCTCACAATAACCCTAACCCTCACCATAACCCTAACGCTACACCTTACCCTAACCCTCACCCTAAACCTAACCCTCACCCTAACCCTAAACCTAACCCTCAACCTCACACTAATCCTCACTGTCACCCTAACCCACACCCTAAACCTAACCCTCACCCACACCTTAACCGAACCCTCACCCGAACCTTCACCCTCACCCAACCCTCACCCTCAACTTAACATCACCATAAACATAACCCTCACCCTAACCCTAATCCTAAACCTCACCCTAACCCTCACCCTCACCCTAACCTTCACCTTCAACCTTATCCTCACACTAACCCTAAACCTCACCCTAATTCACACCCTCACCCAAACCTAGCCCTCACCCGAAAGCTAACCCTAATCCTCACTCTCACCCTGACCTTCACCCTAACCCTTACTCTCACCCTAACCCTAACCCTAACCCTCACTCTAACTCTCACCCTAACCCTAAACGAAAGCCTCACCCTAACCCTAACCCTAAACCTCACGGGAACGCTAAACCTAACCCTAAACCTAACACTGACACTAACCCTCACTGTCACCCTAACGGTCACCCTAACCCTAACCCTCACACACACCCTTACCTTCACCCACAGCCAAACCCGAACCCGAACCCTAAACCTCAACCTCACCCTAAACTTCACACTAACACTAAACCTCAACCTAACCCTCACCCTCACCATCACCCTCACCCTAAAACTCACCCTTACCCTCACCCTCACCCTAAGCCTAACCCTAAACCTAACCCAAATCCTAAACCTAACCCTCATCATTACCCTCACCCTAACCCTAAACCTAATCCTAACCCTCGGCCTCACTTTCACCTTAACCCTAACCCTAACTCTAAACCTTAGCCTAAACCTAACACTCACCCTAACCCTAATCCTAACCCTCACCCTCACCCTAACCCTCACCTTCACCCTAATCCTTACCCTACGCCTAAGGCTAACTTAACTACCTAACCCTTACCTACCTAAACACTCACCCTCAACCTAACCCTCGCCCTCTGGCAAGCCCTCCCCCTAACCCTAATACTAACTGTAACCCTCACCATAACCCTCACCCTAAACCTAACCCTAACCCTCACCCTAAAACTCACCCTTACCCTCAACCACAACCTAAGCCTAATTCTAACCCCAAACTCCACACTAACCATAACCCTCACCATAAACCTAACCCTACCCCTCACCCGACCCCTCACCCTAACCCTAACCCTAAACCTAACACGCACCCTAACCCTAACCCCAACCCTCACCCTCATGCGCACACTCACTGTCATCCTAACCATCACCCTAAACCTTACTCTCACCAACACCCTAACCCTCATCATCACACGAACACTCGCCCTCACCCTAAACCTCACCTCACCCTAAACATCACACTAACCCTAAGCCTCACCCTAATTCTAACCCTAACCCTCACACTCACCCTAAAACTCACCTTTACCCTCACCTTCACCCTAAGCCTAAACCTAAACCTAACCCTAATCCTAAACCTTAGCCTATTCCTCCTCCTCCCCCTAAACCTAACCCTAACCTTAGCCTAACCCTAACCCTAACCCTAATCCTAACCCTCATGCTCAGCCTAACCCTAACCCTAACCTTAACCTTCAACGTCAACCTAAACCTAAAGCAAACCCTAACCCTCACCCTCACCCTAACCATCACCTTAACCCTTATCCTCACATTAAACCTAACCCTAACTCTAACACTAACCCTCACACTAACCCTAACCCTCACCATAATCCTAACCCTACCCCTCACCCTAACACTCACCCTAACCCTAACCCTCACCCTAAACTAAACCTAACCCCCACCCTCACCCTAAAACTCACTGTCACCCTATCCCTCACCCTAAACCTAACCTTCAGCCTCACCCGAAATGTAAGCCTAACCCTTACCCTAACCCTAACGCTCACTCTCACCATAAGCCTCACGCTAAACCTTACCCTCACGATCACCCTAACGCTAACCATAACCATAACCCTCACACTAAACCTAAACCTCACCCTAACCCTAACCCTACCCCTCACCCTACCCCTCACCTCACCCTCACCCTCACCCTCATCCTAACCCTAACCCTAAACCTAACACACACCCTAAGAGTAACCCTAACTCTAAACCTCACCCTAACCCTAACCCTCACCCTGACCCTAAACATACACCTCACACTAACCCTCACCCTAACCCTCATCATAACCCTAAACCTCAGCCTCACCCTCACCCTCAGCTTAACATTAACGCTAACGCTTACCCTCACCCTCACCTCTTACACTCACACTCACCTTATCCCTAATGCTTAACCTAACACTCACCCTCACCCTAACCCTCAACCGAACCGTTACCCTCACCCTAACCCTAACCCTCACCCTCACCCTAACCCTAAACCTAACCCTCACCCTAACCCTAACCCTAACCCTCACCGTCAACCTAACCCTAACCCAAACCCTAACCTTCAACTTAAGCCTCACCCTAAAACTAACGCTAACCCTAAACCTCACCCTCAACCTAAACCTCACCCTAACCCTTACGCTCACCCTAACTCTAACGCTAAACCTAACCCTAATCCTCACACTTACCATAACCCTAACCCTAAACCTAACCCTCACCCTAACCCTCACCCTCACCCAACCCAAGCCCTCATCCGAACGCTAACCCTAACCCTCACTCTCACCCTCACCCTCACTATAACCCTTACTCTCACCCTAACCCTAACGCTAAACCTCACTCTAATTCTCACCCAAACCCTAAACGTAACCCTCACCCTAACCTAACCCTAACCCTCACCCTAAGGCTAACCCTAAACCTAACCCTCACTGGAACGCTAAACCTAATCCTAAACCTAACACACTAACCCTCACCGTCACCCTAACCCTCACCCTAACCCTAACCCACACCCACACCCTTATCTTCACCTTCACCCGAACCCTGACCGTCACCTTAAACCTCAACCTCACCCTAAACTTCAAACTAAAGCTAAACCTCACCCTAACCGTAACCCTCACCCTCACCCTCACCATAGAACTCACCCTTACCCTCACACTCACCCTGAGCTTAACACTAAACCTAACCCTAATCCTAAACCTAAGCCTCACCATCACCCTCACCCTATCCCTAACCCTAATCCTAAAGCTCAGCCTTACCCTCACATTAACCCTAAACCTAACCCTAACCCTTAGCCTAAACCTAACCCTCACCCTAACCCTAATCCTGAACCTCACGCTCACCCTAACCCTAACCCTAACCGTAAACCTCACCCTCAACCTAAACCTAACGCTAAGCCTAACCCTCACCCTCACACCCTAACCCTCACCCTAACCCTTATCCTCACACTAAACCTAACCCTAAATCTAACACTAACCCTCACACTAACCCTAACCCACACCATAACCCTAACCCTACCCCTCACCCTAACACCCTAACACTAACCCTCCCCTAACCCTAAACCTAACCCCTACCCTCACCCTAACACTCACTGTCACCCTAACCCTCACCCTAAACCTAACCCACACCCACACCCTATCTTTCACCCTCACCCCAACCCTCACCCTCACCCAAGCCTCACCCTCACACTAAATATCACCCGAAACTTAACCTTCACCCTAACCCTATTCCTAACCCTCACCCTTAACCGTCACCCTCACCCAAACCCTCAACATGACCCTAATCCTCACCCTATCCCTAACCCTAACCCTTACCTACCGAAACCCTCACCCTCACCCTCACCCTAACCCTCGCCCTCATGCAAGCCCTTACCCTAAACCTAATCCTAACCATTACCCTCACCCTCACCCAAACCCGCACCCTCAGCCTTAACCTAACCCTAATCTTAATCCTAATCCTAACCCTCACCCTCACCCTCACACTAACGCTCACCCGAAACATAACCCTAACCGTCAGCCTCAACCTATCCGTTACCCTAACCCTGACCCTAAACCTCACACTAACACTCACCATAACACTCACACTCACCAAAACCTTCACTCTCACACTAACCCATAACCTAACCCTTACCCTCCCCCTAACCCTACACCTACCCCTCACTCTACCCTTCACCCTAAACCTAAACCTAAACCTCACCCTCACCCTAAACGTAACCCTAAACCTCACCCTCAACCTAGAACTCACCCTAAACCTAATCCTAACCCTAACCCTCACACTACTCCTTATGCTCACACTAACCCTAACCCTCAACCTCAACCTAACCCTCACCCTAACCCTAACCCTCACCCTCAACCTAGCCCTCACACTTACCCTAACCCTATCCCCAACCCTCACCCTAACCCTCACCCTAACCCTCACCCTCAAACTAACCCTCACCCTCATCCTAATCCTCAACTTCACCCTAATCCTCACCCTATCCCTAACCCTAACCCTTACCTACCAAAACCCTCAGCCTCACCCTCAACCTCACCCTAATCCTCGCCCTCATGAAAGCCCTCACCCTAACCCTAATCCTAACCGTATCCCTCACCCTCACCCAAAACCTCACCCTCACCCTAACGCTAACCCTAACCTTCACCTTCACCCTCACCCTAACACTAACCCTAACACTAACCCTGACCCAGACCCTCAACCTCACCCTAATCCTTAACCCTCACCCTAACCCTAAACCTAACCCTAAACCTATCCCTCACCCTAGACCTAACCCTAACCCTCACACTAACAGTAACCCTAACCCTAACACTCACCCTAACCCTAACCCTAACCCTCGCCCTATCCCTAGACCTCACCTTAACCCTAATTCTAACCCTAACCCTCAGCCTCACCCTAACCCTCATCCTAACGCTTAACCCTCACCCTCACCCTAACCCTCAACCTCACCCTAACCTAACCCTAACTCTAACCCTCACCCTCACCCTAAACCTAACAATAACTCTAACCCTCACCCTCATCCTAACCCTCACCCTAACCATTACCCTCACACTAACTCTAAACCTAACCCTCACAATAACCCTAACCCTCACCATAACCCTAACCCTAACCCTCAACCTCACACTAATCCTCACTGTCACCCTAACCCTCACCCTAACCCTCACCCTCACCCAACCCTAACCCTCACCCAAATGCTAACCCTAACCCTCACTCTCACCCTCACCCTCAACCTAACCTTTACTCTCACCCTAACCCTAACCCTAACAATCACTCTAACTCTCACGCTAACCCTAAACGTAACCCTCACCCTAACCCTAACCCTAACCCTCACCCTAATGCTAACCCTAACCCTCACAGGAACGCTAAACCTAACCCTAAACCTAACACTTACACTAACCCTCACAGCCACCCTAACCGTCACCCTAACCCTAACCCTCACCCTCACCGTAAACCTCACACAAAAATTTACACTCACCCTAACTCTAAAGCTAACCATAATTCTAATCCTCAAACTAAACCTAACACTAACGATAACCCTAAACCTCACCCTAACCCTAACCCTAACCCTCAACCTTACCCTAACCCTTACCCTCAGAGTAACCCTAACTCTAATCATAACCCAAACACTCACCCTCACCTTAACCCTAATGCTAACCCTAAAACTCTCCCTCAACTTTATCCTCACCCTAACGCTTACCCTCACCCTACCCCTAACCCTAACCCTCAGGTTAATGCTCAGCCTAACCCTAACCCTAACACTAATCCTCACCCTATCCCTAACCCTAAACCTAACACTCACCCTCACCCTAGCCCTCACTCTAAACCTAACCCTCACACTAACCCTCACCCTAATGCTAAACCTAACACTCACCCTCACCCTAACCCTCACCATAATCCTTACCCTCACCCTAAACCTAACCCTCACACTCACTGTAAAACTCACCCTATCCAAACCCTAACCCTAAACCTCACCATAACCCTCACCCTCACCCTACTCCTAACCCTCACACTCATCCTAACCCTCACCATAACCCTTACCCTCACACTCAACCAAACCCTCACACGAACCCTAACCCTCATTCTAACCCTCACCCTCACCCAAACCTTGCCTCTCACCCGAATGCTAACCCTAACCCTCACTCTCACCCTCACCCTAACCCTTACTCTCACCCTAACCCTAAACCTAACCCTCACTCTAACCCTCACCCTAACCCTATACGTGAACCTCACCCTAACCCTAACCCTAACCCTCACCCTAATGCTAAACCTAACCCTAACCCTCACTGGAACGCTAAACCTAACCCTAAACCTAACATTTACACTAAACCTAAACGTCACCCTAACCGTCACCCTAACCCTAACCCTCACACACACTCTTACTTTCACCATCACCCGAAAACTCATCCTCACCCTAAACCTCAACCTCACCCTAAACTTCACACTAACAATAAAACTCACCCTAACTCTCACCCTCACCCTCACCCAAAAACTCACCCTTACCCTCACCCTCACCCTCACCCTAAGCCTAACCCTAAACCTAACCCTAATCCTAAACCTAAGCCTCACCATCACCCTCAGCCTAACCCTAACCCTAATCCTATCCCTCACCATAACCATTACCTCACACTAACCCTAACCCTAACTCTAACCCTAACCCTCACAATAAAACTAACCCTCACCATAACCCTAAACCTACCACTCACCCTTACCCTCACCCTCACCCTAAGCCTAACCCTAAACCTAACCCTCACCCTCACCCTAACCATCACCCTAAACCTTATCCTCACACTCACCCTAAAACTCACCCTTACCCTCACCCTCAACCTAAGCCTAACCCTAAACCTAACCCTAATCCTAAACCTAAGCCTCACCATCACCCTCAGCCTAACCCTAACCCTAATCCTAACCCTCAGCCTCACCCTCACCTTAACCCTAACCCTAACTCTAAACCTTAGCCAAAACATAACCCTCACCCTATCTCTAATCCTAACCCTCACACTCACCCTAAACCTAACCCTAACCGTAACCCTCACCCTCACACAAAACTTAACGCTAACCCTATCCCTCACCCTCATCTTAACCCTCACCCTAACCATTATCCTCATTCTAACTCTAACCCTAACTCTAACCCTAACCCTCAACTTCACAGTAATCCTCACTGTCACTCTAACCCTCACCCTAAACCTAACCCTCACCCACAACCTAACCCTAATCCTCACCCTCACCCTCACCCTCACCCAACTCTTACCCTCACCTTAAACATCACTGTAACCTTAAGCCTCACCCTAACCCTAATCCTAACCCTCACCCTAACCCTCACCTTCACCCTAACCCTCACCTTCACCCTAATCGTCACCCTATGCCTAAGGCTAACCTGACTACCTAACCCTTACCTACCTAAACACTCACCCTCACCCTAACTCTCGCCCTCTCGCAAGCCGTCCACCTAAACCTAATACTAAATGTAACCCTCACCATAACCCTCACCCTAAACCTAACCCTAACCCTCACCCTCACCCTAAACCTCACCCTTACCCTCAACCACAATCTAAGCCTAATTCTAACCTCCACACTAACCATAACCCTCACCATAACCCTAACCCTACCCCTCACCCGACCCCTCACCCTAACCCTAACCCTAACCCTCACCCTCATGCTAACCCTCACTGTCACCCTAACCCTCACCCTCACATGAACACTCAACCTCACCCTAAACCTCACCTCACCCTAAACATCACACTAACCCTAAGCCTCACCCTAACCCTAACCCTAACCCTCACACTCACCCTAAAACTCACCTTTACCCTCACCTTCACCCTAAGCCTAACCCTAAACCTAACCCTAATCCTAAAACTTAGCCTATCCCTACTCCTCCCCCTAAACCTAATCCTAACCCTTAGCCTAACCCTAACCCTCACCCAAACCCTAATCCTAACCCTCATGCTCAGCCTAACCCTAACCCTAACCTTAACCTTCAACGTCAACCTAAACCTAAAGCAAACCCTAACCCTCACCCTCACCCTAACCATCACACTAACCCTTATCCTCACACTAACCCTAACCCTAACTCTAAACCTAACCCTCACACTAACCCTAACCCTCACCATAACCCTAACCCTACCCCTCACAGTAACAATCACCCTAACCCTAACCCTCACCCTAACCCTAAACCTAACCCCCACCCTCACCTTAAAACTCACTGTCACCCTATCCCTCACCCTAAACCTAACCTTCAGCCTCACCCGAACTGTAAGCCTAACCCTTACCCTAAACCTAACCCTCACTCTCACCATAAGCCTGACGCTAACCCTTACCCTCACCCTCACCCTAACGCTAACCATAACCATAACCCTCACACTAAACCTAAACCTCACCCTAACCCTAAACCTACCCCTCACCCTAACCCTCACCTCACACTCACCCTCACCCTCATCCTAACCCTAACCCTAAACCTAAGACACACCCTAACCCTAACCCTAAGTCTAAATCTCACCCTAACCCTAACCCTCACTCTGACCCTAAATATACACCTCACACTAACCCTCACCCTAACCCGAACCCTCAGCCTCATCCTCACCCTCAGCCTAACCTTAACGCTAACTCTTACCCTCACCCTCACCTCTTACACTCACACTCACCATAACGCTAATGCTTAACCTAACACTCACCCTCACCCTAACCTTCAACCTAACCCTTAACCTCACCCTAAGCCTAACCCTCACCCTCACCCTAACCCTAAACCTAACCCTCACCCTCACCCTCACCCTAAACCTCAACCTCACCCTCAACTTCACAATAACACTAAACCTCACCCTAACCCTCACCCTAAAACTCATCCTTACCCTCATCCTCACCCTAAGCCTAACCCTAAACCTAACCCTAAACCTAAACCTTAGCCTCTTCCTCAGCCTCACCCTAACCCTAACCCTAACCCTTAGCCTAACCCTAACCCTCACCCTTACCCTAATCCTAACCCTCATGCTCACCCTAACCCTAACCCTAACCGTAACCCTCACCCTCACCCTAAACCTAAGGCTAACCCTAACCCTCACCCTCACCCTAACCATCACCCTAACCCTTATCCTCACACTAACCCTAACCCTAACTCTAAACCTAACCTCACACTAACCCTAACCCTCATTATAACCCTAACCCTACCCCTCACCCTAACACTCATCCTAACCCTAACCCTCACCCTAACCCTAAACCTAACCCCCACCCTCACCCAAAAACTCACTATCACCCCTCCCTCACCCTTAACCTAACCCTCAGCCTCACCCGAACCGTAAGCCTAACCCTTACCCTTACCCTAACCCTCTCTCTCACCCTAACCCTCACCCTAAACCTTACCCTCACCCTCACCCTAACGCTAACCCTAACCATAACCCTCACATTAACCTAAACCTCACCCTAACCCTAAACCTACGCCTCACCCTAACCCTCAACTCACCCTAACCTCACCCTCATCCTAACTCTAACCCTAAACCTAACACACACCCTAACCCTAACCCTAAACCTCACCCTAACCTAACCCTCACCCTGACCCTAAACATACACCTCACACTGACCCTCACCCTAACCCGAACCCTAACCCGAACCCTCAGCCTCAACCTCACCCTCAGCCTAACCTTAACGCTAACTCTTACCCTCACCCTCACCACTTACACTCACACTCACCATAACCCTAATGCTAAACCTAACACCCACCCTCACCCTAAACCTCAACCTAACCCTTAACCTCACCCTAACCCTAACCCTCACCCTAACCCTAACCCTAAACCTAACCCTCACCCTAACTCTAACCCCAGCCCTCACCCTATCTCTAACCCTCACCCTAACCCTAACCCTAACCCTCACCGTCAACCTCACCCTAACCCAAACCCTAACCTTCAGGTTAACCCTCAACCTAAAACTAACGCTAATCCTAAACCTCACCCTCGACCTAAACCTCACCCTAACCCTTACCCTCACCCTAACTCTAATGCTAAAACTAACCCTAATCCTCACACTTACCCTAACCCTAACCCTAACCTAAACCCTCACCCTAACCCTCACACTCACCCAACCCTAGCCCTCACCCGAACGCTAACCCTAACCCTCACTCTCAACCTCACCCTAACCCTAACCTTTACTCTCACACTAACCTTAACCCTCACCCTCACATTAATGTTCAGCCTAAACCCAACCCTAACCCTCACCCTCACCCTAAACCCCACCCTTACCCTCAACCTCAGCCTAAGCCTAATTCTAACCCTAACTCTCACACTAACCATAACCCTCACCATAACGCTAACCCTAACCCTCACCCTAACACTAAACCTACCCCTCACGGTCACCCTAACCCTAACCCTAACCTTAAACCTCACCCTGACCCTAAACCTAAGGCTAACCCTAACCCTCACCCTAAACATCACCCTAACCCTTAACCTCACACTAACCCTAACCCGAACTCTAACCCTAATCCTCACACTAACCCTAACCCACAACAAAACCCTAACCGTCCCCCTCACCCTAACACTCACCCTAACCCTAACCCAGGCCATAACCTTAAACCTAACCCCCACCCTCACCCTAACACTCACCGTCACCCTAACCCTCACCCCAAACCTTACCCTCACCCACACACTAACCCTCACCCTCACCCTCAACCTCACCCAACCCTCACCATCATGCTAAACATCACCCTAAACTTAACCTTCACCCTAACACTAATCCTAACCCTCACCCTAACCCTCACGTTCACCCTAACCCTCAACTTCATCCTAATCCTCACTATATCCCTAACCCTAACCTTTACCTACCGAAACCCTCAACCTCACCCTCACCCTCACCCTACCCTCCCCCTCATGCAAGCCCTCACCCTAACCGTAATCCTAACCGTAAACCTCATCCTCACCCAAACCTTCACCCTCAGCCTTACCCTATCCCTAACCTTAACCCTAACCCTAACTGTCAGCCTCACCCTATCCATTACCCTAACCCTGACCGTAACCCTCACACTAAAACTCACCATAACACTCACGCTAACCATAACCCTCATTCTCACCCTAACCCACAACCTAACCCTTACCCTCACCCTAACCCTACACCTACCCTTCACTGTAACCCTCACCCTAACCCTAAACCTAACACTCAGCCTCACCCTAACTGTAACCCTAAACCTCACCCTCACCATTGACATCACCCTAAACCTAATCCTAACCCTAACCCTCACACTAACCCTAACCCTCACTCTAACCTTAACCCTCAACCTCAACCTAACCCTCACCCTAACCTTCACACTAACCTGAACCCTAACCCTCAACCTAACCCTCACCCTAACCCAAACCCTATCCCCAACACTCACCCTAACCCTCACCTTAACCCTCACCCTCATGCTAACCCTCCCCCTCCCCCAAACCCTCACCTTCCCCCTTACCCTCACCCTACCCCTTACCCTAACCCTAACCCTCACCCTAACACTAACACTAACCCTCAACCTTACTCTCAACCTCATCCTCAGCCTAACCCTAAACCTAACCCTAATACTAATTCTAACTCTCACCGTAATTCTCACCCTAAACCTAACCCTCACACTCACCTTCACCCTCACCCTACCCCTATCCCTAACCCTAACCTTCACCCTAACCCTAACCCTCAACCTAAACCTACCCCTAATTCTCCAACTCACCCTCTGCCTAACCCTAAACGTAACCCTAATTCTAACTCTAACCCTCACCCTAACCTTCACCCTAACCCTAACCCTCACCCTCACCCTATCCCTAACTCTAACTCTCACCCTAAACTTAAACCTCAACCGAACCCTAACCCTTACTCTCACCCTCACCCTCAACCTAACCCTAAAACTTACTCTAACACTGACACTCACCCTCACCCTAACCATCATCCTAACCCTTACCCTAAACCTAAACCTCACCCTAACCCTAAATCTAACCCTAACCCTCACGCTAACCCTCACCGTAACCCTAACCCAAATTCTAAACCTCAAACTAACCCTCAACCTAAACCTAACCCTACCCCTAATCCTCACCCTCACCTAAACCCTCACCCTAACCCTTACCCTCAACCTAATCCTAACCCGCGCACTAACACTAACCCTCACCCTTACCCTATCCCTACCGCTCACCCTATTGCTAACCCTAACTGGAACCCTAGACCTCACCCTAACACTAACGCTAACCCTAACCCTCACCCTAACCCTAAACCTCAGCCTCAAGCTCAAACTCAGTCTTACCCTAACCCTAACCCTAATCCTAACCTTAACCCACACCCTCACTTTCACCCTAACTATAACCCTAACCCTAACCCTAACCCTCACCCTCACCCTCACCCTAGCACTCACAATAACCTTAACCCTCACTCTCACCCTAACCCTCACCCTAACAATTAACCTCACCCTAAGTCTAATCCTAACTCTAACCCTCACACTAAAGCTAACCATCACCCTAACCCTAGCGCTACCACTCACACTAACCCTCACCCTAAACCTAACCCTAACCCTCACCAAACCCTAACGCTAACCCTAACCCCAACATCACCCTAGCCCTCAATCTTACCCTAACCCTAACCCAAACCCTAACCTTCACCCTCAACCAAACCCTCACACTAACCATAACCCTCACCCTAACACTAAACCTATCCCTCACCCTCTCTCTCACCCACACCCTCAGCCTAAACCTAACTCTAACACTAATGCTTACACTAACGCTCACCCTCACCCTCACCCTAAACTTAAACCTAAACCTAACCCTCAACCTCACCCACACCCTCACTCTCACCTTACCCCTACCCCTCATTCTAACCCTCACCCTAACCCTAAACCTAACCCTCACCCTCACCCTAACCGTAACCCTAACGCTCACCCTCACCCTAGACCTCACCCTAACCCTCACCCTAATCCAAACCCTAAACCTCACTCTAAACCTAACCCTAACCCTAACCCTAACCCTAACCCTAACCCTAACCCAACCTCACCCTAACCCCAACCCTAACCTTCACCTTAACACTCACGCTAAACCAAACGCTAATGCTAAACTTCACCCTCACCCTAATCCTCAACCTAACCCTTATCCTCACCCTAACTTTAATGCTAAACCTAACCCTACTCCTCACTCTAAACCTAACGCTAACCCAAACCCTAACCCTCACCCTAACCCTCAGCCTCACCCTAACACTAACCTTAACCCTAACCCTGACATTACCCTAAACCTCACCGTCACCCTAACTGTCACCCTAAACCTAACTCTCACCCACACCCGAACCTTCACCCTCAAATGACCCCTCACCCTCACCCTAACCCTTAACCTCACCCTAAACATCACCCTAACCCTAACCCTCACCCTAAACCTAACCCTTACCCTCTCCCTCAACCTCACCTTAAGCCTAACCCTAAACCTAACACTAATACTAAATTTAACCCTCACCCTCATCCTCACCCTAACTGTAATCCTAACCCTCACCCTCACCCTTACCCTAACCCTAACCCTAACCCTAGACCTCACCCTAACCGTAACCCTCACTCTAACACTAAACCTTACTCTCACCCTCACCGTTACGCTAAACCTAAGATTAACCCAAACCCTCCCCCTAGCCCTCCCCCTAAACATAATGATAAACCTGACCCTCACCCTCTCCCTAACCCTCAACCTAACCCTTATCCTCACACTATCCCTAACCCTAACCATAACCCTCACACTAACCCTAACCCTTACCCTAACCGTAAACCTACCCCTAACCCTAACCCGCTCCCTAACACTAAACCTAACGCTAAACCTAACCCTAACCCTGACCCTCAACCTAACACTCACAGTCACTGTAACCCTCACCTTAACCATAACACTCACCCACAACTTAACCTCCACCCTCACCTGAAACCTCACCATCACCCTCACCATAAACATCAACATAACCATAACCCTCAACCTAAACCTAACCCTAAACCCTAACCCTCAAGCTCACCCTCACCATAACCCTTCACCCTCACCCTCACCCTCAGCCTAACCCTAACCCTAGCTCTAATCCTAACCATAACCCTCACCCTCACCCTAAACCTCGCCCTAACCCTAACCCTAAACCTAAACCTCACCCTCACCCTGATCATAACCCTCACCCTAACCCTCGCCCTAACACTCACCATAACGCTCATCCTTACCCTAACCCTCACTCTCACCCTAACTCTCACCCTAACCCTTACCCTCACCCTAACCGTCATCCTACCCCTTACTCTATCCCTCACCCTAACCCTCATCCTAAACCTAACCCTAACCCTATCCCTAACCCTTACCCTAATCCGAACCCTCACCCTAAACCTAACCCTAAGCCCTAACCATAACCCTCACCCTCACCCTTGCTCTCACCCTAACCATAATCCTAACCCTCACACTAACACTCACCCTAACCTTAACCCTAACCCTAACCCTCACCCTCAACCTCACCTTAACCCTAAACCTATCCCTAACCCTCACCCTAATTCAAACCCTCACCCTAAACCTAACCCTAACCCTCACACTCACCCTAATCTTAACCCTAATCCTAACCCAGACCCTAACCCTCACCCTAACCCTAACTTTAATCCTAAACCTCACCCTCACGGTAAACCTCACCCTAACACTTGCCCTTACCCTAATTCTAAAGCTAACCATAACCCTAATCCTCACACTAACCCTAACCCTAACGCTCACACTCAACCTCAGCCTAACCCTAACCCTAACCATAAACCTCACACGAATGCTAACCCTAACCCTATACATAAACTGCACCATCACCCTAACCATCACCTTAACCCTAACTCCCACCCTCACCCTAATCGTCATCCTCACCCGATCCCTCACCATCACCCTAACCCTCAACTTCACCCTAAACATCACCCTAACCTTAACCCTAACACTAACCCTAACCCTAACCCTCACCCTAAACCTAAACCTCACCCTAAACCAAACCCTAACCCTCACACTCACCCTAATCTTAACCCTAATCCTAAACCTAACCCTCACCCTTACCCTCACGCTAAACCTAAACCTAATCCTAACCACCACCCTCACCCTCACAGTAAACCTAACCCTAACCCTCAACCTAATCCTAAGACTCACCCTAACCCTAAACCTAACCCTCACCCTCACCCTAAACCTCACCCTAACACTAACACTAACCCTCGCCCTCATCCTGACCCTCAAGCTAAACCTAACGCTAACCCTAACGCTGACCTTCATCCTCACCCTCACCCTAACCCTTATTCTCACACTAACCCTGACCCTAACCCTAACCCTAACCCTCACACTAACCCTTACCCTCACCCTAACCCTAACCCTCAGCCTCACCCTCACCCTCAGCCTAACCTTAACCCTAACTCTTACCCTCGCCCTCAACCTAACCCTAACTCTAACTTTAACCCTCATCCGCACCCTAACCATCACCCTCAGTGTAACCCTAACCCTAATCCTAACATTAAACCTCACCCTTACCCTCACCCTTTCCCTAAACATAACCATAACCCTAACCGAATCCTCACCCTATCCCAAACCCTAACACTAACCCTAACCCTCACCCTCACCCTAGCCCTCACCCTCACCCTCACCCTAACCGTAAACCTCAAATACACCATAACCCTAATGCTAAACCTAACACTCACCCTCACCTTAACCCTCACCCTAACCCTTACCCTCACCCTATCCCTAACCCTCACCCTCACCCTCAACCTAACCCAAACCTAACCCTCAACCTAACACTAAACCTATCCCTAACCATCACCCTAACCCTGTCCCTAACCCTCACCCTCAAACTCACCCTAACCCAAACCCTAACCTTCACCTTAACACTCACCCTAACACTAACGCTGACCCTAAACCTCACCATCACCCTAAACCTCACCCTAACTCTCACCCTAATCCAAACCCTAAACCTCACTCTAAACCTAACCCTAACCCTAACCTTCACCCTAACCTTCACACTGAGAGTAACCCTAACCCTCATCCTAACCCTAACCCTCACCCTCACCCTATCCCTTAACCTAACCCTAACTCGCACAATCACCCTAACCCTAACCCTCACCCTCATCCTAAACCTAACCTTCTCCCTCACCTTAACCCTCACCCTAACCCTAATCCTAACCCTAAACCTCACCCTAACCCTTAACCTCACCATACCCCTAATCCTACCACTCAGCCTAATGCTCACCCTCACCCTAACCCTAATCCTCACCCTATACCTAACCCTAAGCTAACCCTCACCCTCACCCTAGCCCTCACCCTAAAGCTAACCCTCATACTAACCCTCATTCTAACACTAACCCTAATTCAAAACCTCACACTGACCCTTATACCCTAACCATCATCATAATCCTGACCCTCACCCTAAGCCTAACCCTCACCCTCACCCTAACCCTAACCCCAAAATTAACCCTCAACATAACCCTAACCCTACCCGCAAACTCACACTAACCTCACCCTAACCCTTACCCTCAAAGTCAACAAAACCCTCACACTAACCCTAACCCTCACCCTAACCCTACGCCTAAACCTCACCCTCACTTTCACCCTCACCCTCAGCCTAATCTTAACCCTAACACTATTCATAAACCTAACCCTCCCCCTTACCCTCACCCTAACCCTAACCCTAAACCTCACCTTCACCCTCACCCTAACCCTAACAATAATCTGGACCCAGACCCTCAATCTCACCCTAACACTCACCCTAACCCTTAGCCTCACCCTAACCCTCACCATAACCCTAACCCTAACGCTAACCCTAACTCTAACCCTCAAACTTACCCTAACCCTCACCCTAACCCTCACCCTAAATGTAAAAGTAACCCTAACCCAAAAACTCACCCTCACCCTTACCCTCACCCTAACCCTAAACCTAACCCTCTCCTCAACCTAACACTCACCCTCAGCCTAACCCTAACCCTAACCTTAATCCTAACACTAAACCTCATCCTCACCCTCACCCTATCCCTAACCCTAACCCAAAACCTCATCCTCATCCTATCCCTAACCCTACCCCTAACCCTAACCCTCAACCTCACGTAGCCCTCACCCTCACCCTACCCCTAACCTTAACCCTAACCTCACCCCAACCTTAACCCTCACCCTAACCCTAACCCTAACCCTCACCTTCATCCTCACCCTAACACTAACCCTAACACTAACCCTGACCCAGACCCTCAACCACACCCTAACCCTCACCCTAATCCTTACCCGCACCCTAACCCTAAAACTAACCCTAAACCTATTCCTCACCTGAGACCTCTCGCTAACCCTCACACTAACACCAACCCTAACCCTAACCCTCACCCTCACCCTAACCCTAACCCTAACCCTCACCCTCACCCTAGACCTCACCTTAACCCTAATTTTAACCCTAACCCTCAGCCTAACCCTAACCCTCACACTAACCCTAACCCTCACCCTCACCCTAAGCCTCACCCTCACCCTAACCCTAACCCTCAACCTAACCCTAACCCTCACCCTAACCCTCACACTAAACCTAAAAGTAACCCTAAACTTCACCCTCACCCTAACCCTCACCTAAGTGTAAACCTATTCCTAAACCTAATCCTAACACTAAACCTCACTCTGACCCTCACTCTATACCTAACCCTAAACCTAACTCTAACCCAAACCTAATCCTCACACTATCCCTCACTACCCCTAACCCAAATCCTAATCCTCACCCTAACCCTAACCTAACCCTCAGCCTCACCCTAGCCATCACCCTCACCCTAACCCTAACCCTAACCCTCACACTCACCATAACCCTCATGTTAAACCTAACACTCACCCTCAACCTCACCCTAACCCAGACCCTAAACTTCACCTTAACCCTCACCCTAACCCTAAGGCTAACCCTAAACTTCACCCTCACCTTAATCCTCAAGCTAACCCTTACCCTCACCCTAACTTTAATGCTAAACCTAACCCTACTCTTCACACTAACCCTAACGCTAACCCAAACCCTAACCCTCACACTAACCCTCAGCCTCACCCTAACACTAACCTTAACCCTAACCCTGACATTACCCTAAACCTCACCGTCACCCAAATGTCAACCTAAACCTAACTCTCACCCACACCCTAACCTTCACCCTGAAATGAACCCTCACCCTCACCCTAACCCTTAACCTCACACTAAACATCACCCTAACCCTAACCCTCACCCTAAACCTAACCCTTACCCTCTCCCTCATCCTCACTCTAAGCCTAACCCTAAACCTAACACTAATCCAAAATTTAACCCTCACCCTCACCCTAACCCTAATCCTAAAGCTCAACCTCACCCTTACCCTAACCCTAACCCTAGACCTCACCCTAACCCTATCCCTCACTCTAACACTAACCCTTGCCCTCTCCCTCACCGTTACCCTAAACCTAACCCTAAACCTAACCCTCCCCTTAACCCTCCCCCTAAACATAACGCTAACCCTGAACCTCACCCTCTCCCTAACCCTCACCCAACCTTTATCCTCACACTATCCCTAACCCCAACCTTAACCATAACCCTCACACTAACCCTAACCCTCAACCTAACCCTAAACCTATCCCTCACCCTAACCGTCTCCCTAACCATGAACCTCACGCTAACCCTAACCCTAAACCTGACCCTCACCCTAACCTTCATCGTCACTGTAAGCCTCACCCTAACCTTAACCCTCACCCACAACTTAACCTCCACCCTCACCTGAAACCTCACCATCACCCTCACCCTAAACATCAACATAACCATGACCCTCAACCTAAACCTAATCCTAACCTTCACCCTAACCATCACCATAACAACTCATCCTCCCCCAAGCCCTCACCCTAAACCTAATCATAACCGTAACCCACACCCTCACCCTCAGCCTAACCCTAACCCTAGCTCTAATCCTAACCATAACCCTCACCCTCACCCTAACCCTTGCCCTAACCCTAACCCTAACCCTAACCCTCACCCTCACCCTGATCATAACCCTCACCCTAACCCTCCCCTTAACACTCACCATAACACTCATCCTTACCCTAACCCTCACTCTCACCCTTACTCTCACCCTAACCCTTTCCCTCACCCTAACCGTCATCCTACACCTTACTCTATCCCTCACCCTAACCCTAAACCTAACCCTCATCCTCACCCTAACCCTAACCCTATCCTTAACCCTTTCCCTAATCCGAACCCTCACCCTAAACCTAACCCTAACCCCTAACCCTAACCCTCACCCTCATCCTAGCTCTCACCCTAACCATAACCCTAACCCTCACACTAACACTCACCCTAACCCTAACCCTAACCCTAACCCTCACCCTCAACCTCACCCTAACCCTAAACCTATCCCTAACACTCACCCTAATCCTAACCCTCACCCTAAACCTAACCCTAACCCTCACACTGACCCTAATCTTAACTCTAACCCTAACCCAGACCCTAACCCTCACCCTAACCCTAACTTTAATACTAAACCTCATCCAGACCGTAAACCTCACACTAAACATCACCCTAACCCTAACCCTCACCCTAAACCTAACCCTTACCCTCTCCCTCATCCTAACACTTGCCCTCACCCTAACTCTCAAGCTAACCATAACACTAATCCTCACACTAACCCTAAACCTAACCCTAACCCTAACCCTCACACTTACCCTCAGCCTAACC